>NC_058133.1:59519842-59531282 GCF_016433145.1 Gracilinanus agilis
CCTTCCTTCCTTCCTTCCTTCCTTCCTTCCTTCCTTCCTTCCTTCCTTCCTTCCTTCCTTCCTTCCTTCCTCTGTATTGTATACTCCCTTGTATTGTGGAAATTAGTCTAGCCCCACTGATTAGATTCTAAGTGGAAGCAGGGAAGACAAAGAAAAGGGAATATCCTATTTCTCATGTGTTAGATACACCAATAAAATAGAACTCAGCACATAGCAGGTGATCAGTGGTGACTTACTAATTACCTGAGATGGTCTGGTATCATGGAAAAAGCTTTGGTTGACATAGTGGGGTATGTAATTAAAAAAAACTTTACCTTCTATCTTAGAATCAAAACTAAATATCAGTTCTAAGGCAGAAGAGGGGTCTGAGCTAGGCAATGGGGATTAAGTGACTTACCCAGGGTCACACAGCTAGAAAGTGTCCAAGGCCAGATTTGAACCCTCCAGTCCTGGATTTCTATCCACTGAGCCAACTAGGTGTCCCAAGATGTTGAATTCTGTCTCTAATACTTACTGACTCTGGGACCACAGGGGCAAGTCACTTTAACCTGTCTGAGCCTCTGTTATATCACCTATAAAATAGGGATAACAATATCTGTCATACTTAGTTGTCCTTGTGATTGTGGGAGGCTTAAATAGGATGCTATTTGTAAAGGGCCTGGTGAGTAAACCTCAAAGCTGCTACGATTTAAACCTGCACTAAGACTTTTGGAACACCCTGTAAAAACACTAGCTATGATTAATGAATTAAGGGTATTCAAGAATTCCTTTTGATGGAATAGACTTGAATGGAAGATATGCCTAATATCACTCTCGTCACCATTGGATGTAAGAAACAGAAGGAAGAAGAAGAGCAGACCAAGATTATGAACCCCTTGCCTTCTGCTGAGATGGCTCTCTGACAGTTCTCTGAGTGTTATCCAGGGCTGCAGCCTCAGTTACAAAGCTGACCCAGGTCCCATAGATTGTCCTTGGGAATGCAGAACTGCCTATGGTCCTCAACACATGTGGTGGTGTTATTTTTAGGAGAGAAAGTAGATCTCACTCCCCTACTTTCCAAATGAGCAGAAACCAGACCTGGTTCTGGGCAAACAACTGAGAAGCTGAGTGGGGTTTGGGCAGCTCTCCCCTCCCCTCTAGGCTACCTGCCAACAAAGAAGAACTGCCAAGAGCAGGGATGGCTGAAGGACCAGGGATCTCCCTCCATAAGTGGAAAGCTGCTCTGTCTGCCCACCTGCCAACAGAGGAAAATATCAGGGATCTATAGTTAGTGTGATCCTTCTCTTCGGGGAAGCTACAAAATTGGCCCAACTCTTGTAACCCAGATGCAGCCTCCCCAAATCCAAACTGCCCTTTTCCAGGAATGAAAACAGTCATTAAGGTCAGTAGGAATAGCAGAGGCGACCCTCTAGGAACAATCACCAAAAGGGAGTGGTATGAGTCTCCGGAGAGCAGGGGAAAGGTTTCAAGGGCTTGGAGAAAATATGAGATCCCTCCTCACCATCTATAGCAAACCAAAACAATGGTCTTTTGAGGAGGTGGGTGATGGGACGCACATACCCAAACATCCCACACCTACTAACCAGTGCTAGTGATTGAAAAATCACCAGGTAGGGGGCAGCTGGATGGCTCAGGAGACTGAAAGTCAGGTGTAGAGATGGGAGGTCCTGGGTTCAAATCTTACTTCAGATACTTCCTAGGTAAGTGACTCTAGACAAGTCACTTAACCTCCATTTCCTGGACCTTATAGCTCTTCTGCCTTGGAACCAATATGTAATATTGATTCTAAGATGGAAGGAAAGGCTTTTTTTTTTTAAAGAAAAACCACTGGGTGAAAAAAAAACTAGAGTACTTGTTTAATATTTGTATATTATATGTGTACTATGTGTACACATGTGTGTAATAATTATATAATAATTCTGTATAATAACCCTGACATTCCAACTCTCTAGAGAGTCAACATAGCCCTGTTTCTTGTTATATTGACTCTAGTATTTGGTCCAGACAATTTTCCTCATTTATTTTCTGGGGACAAGAGGATTAGGGATCATTTCAATTTCTCTCTCAATAAGTTTTATAGATCCTCAAAGAAGGTCCATCCTAGCCCTCCTCATTATAGAATCTTAATGCTTGATAGAGACTTTGGGGGTCATAAAGACCAACCCCTAACCAAAGCATTAATCTCCCTCTACAACATCTCTGGTAAGGAATTCAAATTTTTCTTGAATACCTCCAGTAATGAGAAACTCCTGACCATTAAAATAATAATAATAATAATAATAATAATAATAAAAACCACAACAAAATCCCAGGCCTTTTCATTTTGGGACAACTTCTTCTTGCAGAAAGCTCTCTTTGTATTCCCTATGTGTTCTAAGTTGTCCATGCCTGCTGTTATGAAGATATCTGCTACCCTTGAGACTAGCTCCTAATCCCTTAGTCAAAGGGATTTGAAATGTTCCAGGGACATGACCTAGTAACCTCACTCACTGATTCAAAAGGCACCAGTGACAATGAGGAAATGAGGACAGAAGGCATACTCATGGTGTGGTACAGAAAGTGAGCACTAAACAAATGGTTCAAAGGGCAGCAAGGTGGCACAGTGGATAGTAAACTGGGCTTGGAGTGAGGAAAACTCATCTTCCTGAATTCAAATCTAGCTTCAGACACTTACTGACTCTGGGATCCTGGGCAAGTCACTTAACCCTGTTTCCCTGTTTCCTCACCTGTAAAATGAGCTGGAGAAGAATGTCAAACCATTCCAGTATCTTTACCAAGAAAACCCCAAATGGGGTCACACATAACTGAAACAACTCACTACAAAGGAGAGTGACTAACTTCGCTTTCTCTTTTGGCTCCTCCTTCAATACCTCCAAGCAAACCTGAAATCTGGCATTTATTTGGGTTTGTGAATGAAAAAAAAAACTCCAATAACAATCAGCATCTTATTTACTGTTTGGGGGGATGGTGGGAGGGGGAAATTATAGATGACAGAGATTAGTATTTTGTTTGTCAAAGCGCAACAAAAACCAAATGGAAAGCAGTGTGAAAAGTGCTCAAAAAATGATCATGTGGTCACTGCCCTTACTCTTCTCAAGAGGAACTCAGAGTGATAAGTTCATGAGTCACCAGGTAACCTTCTCTGGCCCCATTGCTCTTACAGACTCACAATGCAGACAAGTGCACCCTTTTGTATCAGGGAGAACTTTTCATATCAATGTCAGGGGCAGCTTGAGTGGAGGAGAAAATGGTGTTGGAGATAAGTGGGCTATGTGATGACCTACTTAGGAGCCTCTAGACACTGCTGACTAAGCCCAAAAGTGGTACAAGCAAGACAAGAGCCAGTCCTCTCAATGCATGGAGCAACCTGCCAGGCTTTCCTGCCTCTTCATGCTGGGATGATGAGAGTGATATCCACCCACTTCAGCTGGAACAAACTATTCATATGGGCTGCAGTGGTCCTTCTCTCCACTGAAGCATACTGTTGCCTGTACCCTTAATCTTTTGAACTCCCTCCAAATGTTCTTCCACTGAGATGAGACCAGACACTTCCCCTCCCTGTAACATGATGCCTCTGAATACACAGGTCCAAATCCATAAGGTTTTATTGCTGTTTTTGTTGCAATCTTGGAAGATCAGAGATAATTTTGTGTGTGCTATTCCTCAATGTTCCTTCAATTCAATTCAGACATTTATTAAGTACTCTCTATATTCAGAGCTCTTTGATAGATGTGGGGGCAGATATCAAGTTTATATTAGATATATCCCATGCCTTTGTGGAACTTCTAGTCTAGTTGTTTATGTGAATGTGTCCCTAATCTCTTTCCAGTACATTGGGTCACTGTTTTTTGAAATCCAAGTCACCCTGGCTCCAAATAGAGCTTGTCCCATTTCAATTCCTAACTCATTTTCCCTTCTTGTCCATTTGTTTAATCTCTATCACTTGCACTCTATCAAACATGCATTGATATTTATGTCCATTGAGATCCAAGTGCCTTTGGGAAACACTCATCTTGGATTGTAGGATGTATCTTGAGCTTCTTTCTCACTTTCTATTTCTTCCCTGACACAAGAAAGCTAGCAATACTACCCTATAGACTGTAAATGGTTGTTAGAAGGATGAAATGAGATAATGCTTGTGAAAAAAGTTTTTAAAAAGATGAACTGCGGGGAAGCTAGGTGGCTCAGTGGATTGAAAGCCAGGCCCAGAGAAGGGAGATTTGGGGTACAAATCTAATCTCAGATGCTTCCTAGCTGTCACTTAACCCCAATTACCTAGCTCTTATTGCTCTTCTGTCTTAGAATTGAAATTAAGGCAGAAGGAAAGGTTTTACAATTTTTTAAGGGCTGAAGTATAGAAATGAAGATGGATAAGCCAAGGATTTTGTCCTCATTATTGCCCCCTACAATGACTGTTTTCCCTTCTTGGAGAAATGAGGTCAGGAATTAGTCTTTTGCCCAATGTCACAAAATGGGTTAGTAATAGAACGTAATAGTCAGAAATAGAAATCAATAATAAAATGAGAATTAGTGCACAACTTATCCTATCTTCCCATAGAATGCCCTAGATGGAGGTCCTCAATCCTTTCTAGAGGAGGAGCTACTTTCAAAATTCCCTTTGGATCCAAGACTCATACACCTAATAGTTAGAGGTGGAGGGTGAGGGGTACAAGAGGACTATAAATTGCCTGTGAAGCTTTATGACCTACAAGCAAATTTGGATTTCCTGGTTGTAAAGTCCTGCTCTAGCTAATGGACCTCTCAGCCCTTTTATACCGCTGAGCTAACACCCTCATAAGACACACAGATGAATGATGAGCATATGGAACGGCCAAGTATATTTAAAGCTAAGTCAGGCAGGGAGGCAGTGTGAGGATAAGGATACAACTCAGCACTGTTGTTCTGAATGAAGGCTTTCTATGCTTCAGTGGGGCATATGGGTACTGGCTTAAGCAACCTCCTTTAAAAATATGAGCATAGGGTAGCTAGGTAGTACAGTGGATAGAACATATGGCCTTCAGTAGAAAGTATCTGGGTTCAAATCTGGCCTCAGACACTTTCTAGCTGTGTGACCCTGGACAAGTCACTTAACCCCAATTGCCTACCTCTTACTGCTCAATACTCCATGTTGACAGAAAGTAAGGGTTAAAAATAAACAAATAAAAATATGAGCATGCTAGGGTCTGGCCCATAATCAAAGTATTAGGGATGAAAGTAGTAGGACTAAGTCAATCCATCTGATATTTCAAGTAAAACATCTCCTGGGAGAGGGTCCCAAACAGACCCATCCCATATAGAATCTCACTTGAGAGAAGATCAAAGTTATAAGGCAGCTTTTGAATAAGGAGTCAATTGATTAAGCTTATGAAATTCCTATTAAGGAAAATGTAAACCATTTCTGATTCTCCATAGTAAACAACCCAGTGGAACATATCTCACAAATAAATACATGTTTGAACATAGAACAAAATTATATTAAATGACTGACATGTCTCTTCATATAAGAGAAGAGACAATGGATTTGAAGTTAAGGAGTCTGGATTTGTATCCTGCCTCTGCTACTTACTACATAAGCAATAGATGAGTGTATATAGGCAAACTTGGGGAGGATACAATTGAGGCCTCAATTTTCTCAAAGATAAAATGAGGAGTTTGGAATAGATTACCTTTATAATTCCTTTTGAGCTATAAATTTATAACTTCTGAAAGCTAAACTTAACTACACAGAGTAAAATACTGAGTATCAAAAGAGTGGCCCAAGTACCTTCATGATTCCACCCACTCTCTGTGACCTGGGACAAATTACTTGACCTCTCTGGGTTTCAGTTTCTTTATTCATAAAATGTGAAGGTTTTCCTATATGGTTGCTTCTAGCTCTAAAAATCTATGATGGAAGAAAAGAAAGTTTTGAAGGAAAGGAGAGATTTCTTCCATACTCCTCATCCCCCCAAGAATTAGGCTTTGGCTATTAGGCAGGCAAGGGAAATGATACATGCAAAGTTTTGGAGGGGAAAATAAATTTACCATTGGTATAGGTAAAGTTATCTTGGAAGGAGTAGAGAGCAAGAGTGAGGATATATGTAACCAGGGATGGCTTAAGGACACAGCTGGTCCCTAGAAGGGAGAAGTGATGAGGCAGGTTCAATTTAATTAGCTTTCTAAATACCATTAAACCCCAGAATTTTCTAAATTGGCAGATGTTCTAACAGGCTGGTGGAATCCTAAGTATTCCCTCTACCTTCATGACTAACCTAGGAGGTGCTTTGGTTAAGATGATCTTAAAACTCTATAGGGCATGTAGCTCATCCCTACTTAAACTCCAGCCAGTGATTGGCAGTTAGATTTTCCTTAGATAAGACCACATCACAGAATAAGAGGGCTAGAAGAACCGAGGAATTAGTCAGAAGGTTAGAGAATCAGAGATCATCCAAAATTTTTTTTACTTTTTCCTAGCTTTACACAGGGTTATATCATAGACGTTCTTGTTTTATGAGTTTTAAAATATCTTTTGGAAAGAACATTCTATAATTTCTGTGATAACCTGCTCTGGGCTTTAAATTAAAGGCTCCTCACCTTTTATGTGTCGTGGATCCCTTTGGCAATCTGGTGAAACCTGATGGTCCCTTCTTAGAATAATGTGTTTAAATGCATATAATAAAATAATAGGATAACAAAAAATGAATTATATTGGAAAGCAATCATCAAAATACTACAAAAATGAGCTGAGTGACTTCAAAGTTAAAACTCCTGGTTTAAACCCACCTTAAACAAAAGCTCTTGTCTCTTTCTTATGACATGAAGCCTTTTCTTCTTGTGAGTACACATGACAAATATTTGCTTGCATTGTTTTGCAATAGCAACCCTTCTTATATTTGTAATCTTACTGACAAAGTTATTGCTCAGCCCTCACTCTTCCTAGCCGAGCATAAGACCTCTATAATTTGGTCCCAAGCAACATTCAGACTTTATCTCCCATAACTCTCTATTTGGGTCTTCACTACAAGCCAAAAAGTCTCCCTCCTTTCTCCACCAACCAACCAACAAAAACCTTGAATAGTTAAAAAAACCGACCAACAAAATCCTTGAATACTGCCTTAACACTTTTCTACACTGTATTTTCTTTATTAAGATTACCATCATTACTTTCCTCTAGTGCTCTTAACTGTATATATCTTTCAAGTCATAGATGGAGCCTTACTTCCTCTACAAAGCTTTTCTTGATCATTACATTCCAGTGAACTTTCTTTGCCCTGAATGCCAATAGTATTTATAATCTGTACTATCTATAAGTCTCATTATATTTCACATGGGACTTTTTAAAACTCTTAACTTTTGCCTTAGAATCAATACTATGTATTGGTTCCAAGGCAGCAGAGTGGTAAAGGCTAGGTGGGGGGTGTTAAGTGACTTGCCTAGGTGGCATTTGAGGTCAGATTTGATCCTAGGACCTCCCATCTCTAGGCCTGCCTTGCAATCCACTGAGCTACCTAGCTGCCTCCCACATGAGATTTTTTAGATTTGGAAGGAATCTCATAAGCTTTCTAGTCTGACCTGGTCCAGAAAAAGCATCTTCTCTATTACTGTGTAGTAGCCAAATGATAATTTTGTCCTTCTTTGTTTCATCCACTACTTCATGAGGTGGCCAATTCTACTTTTGGATAGCTCCAATTGTTAGGAAGGGCTTCCTCACATCCTTTTTTGAATATTTTAAACCCTTATTATTACTTATTTCTGCCCTCAGGAGCCAATGAAAAGATAATATCCTTTCACATGATAACCTTTCAAATAATTGTAGGCAGGCATCATGCCTTCCTTGAGTCTCCCCTTCTTTAGGCTAACCATTCTCACTTTCTTCAACAAATATCCTATAAACATAAGTCCTTGAGCATCTCCCTTCAAATTTGCTTGAATTTAACCATATCCTTCCTAAATACAATACATCACATGAGTTCTAACCAGGGAAGATGGTAGCAGTACTACCACCTCCTCCTTCCTGGATGCTATATCACTCTCAATGTCTTGTCTCATAATTATCTTTTCATATGTGTATATCATCTCTCGAACTAGAGTGTAAGCTTTTAGATGCCAAGAACTATGTCTTAAACTGATTTATATACCCTACACTGACTGTGCCCTACACACACTTGGCACTTAAACATTTGTTGGCTGATTGAAAGGTCCTGTAAAGGTTTTTTCCCTGGAGAATGTTCTATGGCACAGCCTATTTAAGTCTAAATTAATAGTAATCAGAGAGTGCTGAATTGCAAATTAAAAAGAAGGATGACTCCACCCACACACACCCCAATCATAGAAGGTTGAGTATAGAAAACAAACAAATATTACTCTCACTCAATTCAAATATATCTCCTAGAAACTTGCAACCTCAAAAATGTGGAAATTCACTTCAATCCTTGAGTATTAAACCACTTGCTTTTTTTTTGACTACATAGATACAGCTTTCTTGAATTTTTGGCTGTGAAATATTCCCCCAGTGGAAGATGTGCTTAGACACAGTTCTTTTTTTTTATCCTCAAAAAGCAGTTTCCCAGCTTAAATCCTCTTTCGCTGTATCATGCTTAATATAATACAAATATCTTACAGGGCTGAAAATTCTGCCTATGGGGTTTTCCCCATAGGAAAGAGGTGACTAACATGGGCCTAACAGGGAATATACTTCAGTGAATTTCATGCATTGTCAATTGCCATTTTATTGGTGGTTTTTTGTACAGAAAAGTCTCCAGTGCCACAGGCAAAGTTTTCTAGTGACAAGTAAACCTATGGACTTGTGCTATAGCTCCTACATCCACAGTGCACTTGGAGTTAAAGAGAGGCCTTAATATGCAAGGCATATCATCACTTAACTGTGTCAGTTTTCAGAAGAGAATAGATTGACAGAAAAGAGTGAACAGTTTTATATGTAACAAATTCATTTTGCAACTTTCTGTTCCCTACATCCACTTCAAAGCAGATCAGAAACCTTAAAATACAGATGATATAAAAATAATAATAGCAATACAACAATGATAACAGCATACCTAAATCTTTTCTAGAAAAAAAAAACAAGATTTCAGTGCAAAAGTTTCAGAGAACATGTATCAGAGAGAGGCAATAGGGGGCTCAAGTCTATCATGTTTACTTGAATGTTACACTATTAGTAAGACTGGTGACTCTTGGTTTCGAGTAATTTTCACCTCTCCTATACTCTGCTTAAAGCTCAAACTTGATCCTCCTCAATAGGGATATATAAGTATGTATGCATACATATGTGTATAAAGACATCCAGATGCACATATATTGTTGTTCATTTTTAAGAAGTCAGTACAATATAAAGGCTAGCCAAAACTTATTAAAGGAAAAGAAACTGTAGGGAGACTTTATCACAAAGATCTCTCTGAAATGAAAGGGATTGGTACAGTCAGAGTGGAGCTGTTCTCTCTACTCTATGTCCTTTTCTACAGAGTACTGAATCTACAAAATATATATTCAGGGAGTCTCCTCAATTCATCCTATGCAGGAACCTCCAAAACAAAGGAACAAGGTTATAGCCTCTGCTGCCAGAGCCCTGAGCTCACTGGGCCCCTGCCCAGGTTTCAGCTTGCTCTGACTAGATTGAAAATAACAGATTTCTAAAAGCAGTTTTAAGAGACACATGCACTCAGACAAGCCATTCTTTTTGAGGGTGTGTGTATGTTTAAGTGGCATGATTCACCCAAAATAATAAGCCCCCGATTTCTCACAGCCCAGCTGCCTGCCAGATAGAAGAGGACACAGTACCCAGAGAAATGGAGGAAACTGAGCATGTACAGGATAAACCAGTCCTCTCAAGTGTCATGTTTTGCTGGTTGAGCAATAGAAGGAAAAAAAAAGACAAATGCTTGGAAAACAAAACAAAACAAAAACCTTGCATCAAAATATTTTTCTTTCTTTTTCTTTAAGTCTATAACTATGATTGTTGATGTTACCTGAAGGTTTTGGTATAGATCCCAGCTTCGTTACTTGCTACCTCTGTGACCTTGAGCAATTAATTTGGGGGGGGAGGGGTCTCAGTTTCCTCATATGTAAAATGAGGGGATTGGATTAGATGACTTCAAAACTCCCTTCCTGCCCTAACTTCTGCAATCGCTATGTTCTTAAAATGAATGAAAGAGGTCCAAATATTCCTTTAAAAGTGTCTTGGCATTTTAAACTGAGTCTTTCCTCCTCTTCTCTTCCATTGATACCTTGGGATTACTGTAGTTTACTAAATATTTCCTCCTGAGGAAGTGCCTTGTAAATGAAACTCAGTTTCCGAGGGGGGGTTCCCTATAGACTCCTAGATAATTAGCATGCTTCACAGATGTTGCTTTTATTAATTTAATCGCAGATACAATGCAGCCAAAACATTTTAACCAGTGTATCTGCCACCTACTCAGAGCCCTGGTTCTGAAAGAAGTGTTCTGGGAAAGGGGGTGGGGAGGAGAGATGAGAAAGTAATTCAAAAAGCCAAAAGAACAATCTGCCTCCTTCTTGACTCCGCATGCAGCTGAGAAGCCTCGGAGTTACTCTAAGCTACAGCAAACCCTTAGCAGTAGCATGAGGCCAGTGCTGAGGGAAAGAGAACTGCTGAATGAAGTTGGACAGCTCCTAGTTTCCCTGGAAAAGTGGTTCCTGAGGTGGATGTTCCGAAAACACTTTCCATAAGAAATTGTGCAAGTTTTGAAGAGAAAAGAGATACCACACCCCACCCCCGAGAGACAAAAGGATCATCCTTTTTCCTTCACTGAGAAAAAACCAAACAAACAATCCTCTGCTGTTCTAGCCCTCTCCTGAGACTCCTCAGACATACATTCCGTTTCCTCCACTTGTCCGGGACTTTGTCCGGGGTTACACATTACTATCTGGAGCCTAAGGAAATGCAGTTTTGTCAAATATACGAAAAGAAAACCTTCCAGGTTCCCTAACCTCAGGCATCAAGAACTCAAAATCAGTAATTAAGGGCAGAGGCAGAAACATCGAGTTCGCAGTTTGGAGAGTAACTATTCACTCCTGTAGCTTCGAATTGCAAAAGCCAGAGAACCATCACCTCACTGCTATCGAATTTTGTACAAAGAGGTCAAGTATTTGATATTTTAGACACTTCTTTTCTTTATCCTTTTCTACAATGGCCCCAAATGATTCTGAGAAGAAACGAGAGCAACACCCGCAAAGAATGGTAACCGCGTTTCAAACAAGCCCGCCAGGGCAACACGAAAGCGCTTCTCTCTTTTTCTGACCCCGCCTTCCCCCTTCCCTTCTTTTTGCACGATTTCACTTGGTTTTACGTGTTTTAAAAAAAAAATAATAAAATGCCTCTCTGATCCTCCTTACACACCCTGTCACTGAAACAAAAGCAGAGGAACGAGGGAGATACAGAAACGAGGCGGCGTGGGAGAGAGAGAGAGAGAGAGAGAGAGAGAGAGAG
>NC_058133.1:59536207-59551451 GCF_016433145.1 Gracilinanus agilis
CTCCCCAACCCGCCCACCCACACCCCGAAATGCACCCCTCCCCAAGCTGGGCACAGCGTCTCTCTGCCAGCTGATCAGCGCACGAGGAGGAGGGAGCAGCCACCGCCGCCGCCCGGCATCCTATAGGGAAGCCCTGCCCCTCCTCCCTCCTCCCCCTCTTGCTGCTGCCGCTCCTGCTGCGGGGTCCGAGCTGCCTGGACTCCCGCCCCCTCCCACACCACCTCCCTCTTTCTCCTCCTTCTCCTCCTCTTCCTCCTCCTCCCGGGCAGGAGGAGGAGGTTATCGTCCCTGCCGGTTTCAGCACCTTGGCGGCGGGCCGGGAGGAGAGAGAAGAGGCGGGGAGCTGAGTTGTGCCCTCCCCTGGCGGGAGCCCCCAATCCCAAAGAGTGGAGGCAGAGGCTGCAGCGGCGGCGGTAGCAGCAGCATGGAGCTGGCTGTAGGGCGGCGGCGGCGGCGGCGGCGGCAGCGGCAGCGGCTGCTGCAGCAGCAGCAGCAGCAGCGCCCGATATCCTTCCTCAGCTGCATCTGCAGCCGCCGCTGCCTCCACCTCTGCACTGCTGCTGCCCCCCATGTGCAAAGGAGGCTCTCAGCAGCAGCCGAGGAGGGAAAAGGGGGTTGGAGGGAGCGGTAACTGGGGCTGAAGCCTCTCGCAGCTATGCCGCTCGGGTCATCCCACCCCAGCTGCGGCTAACCCAGCCGGAGGAAAGCTACAGGGATAGAGATGGGTCTAGGGACGGGTGTGTGCGTGTGCTGAGGGGAAGGAGATATATGTTCGAGTGTGTATGTGTGTGTGGTGGGGGAGGTGTGTGTGCGCGTGTGTTTGCGTGTGTGGTGGGGGAGGTAAGGTTGTGAAACGCATTCCAGGGACTGAGCTGGCTAGGTGCCACGAGTTATGTCCCTCCCCGGATACCGTCGGCGTGTGTGGCTCTGTTGTGTGTTGGTTTAAAGGGCCACTGGCAGCCGGGTGGGGCGCTGCACGTGGGAGGGGGACAAAGTGAATGGGGGAGGAGAGAGAGGGCGGGGCTGTGGCAGGTAGAGGTGACTGGAGGGGGCGGGAACAGGAGAGTGCAGCGTGGGCGGCAACGCTTCCCAGGCTGGCGGGCGGGGCTGGGAGCTCTCCGTGGTTCTGGAAGAAGAATGCTCGGGGCATAGAGCTGACCATGGTTCTGAAGGAAAGAAGTTCAGCCAGCGTGGATGCCTAAGGGAGCAGGGAGGAGGGGGCGTGGAAGACTTGAGTGGATCCGGCAGAAGGGACTGTGCCAGGGCAGGATTGTGCTAGTGTTTTCCTCGTACTGATAATCTTCTATTTATCCTGTTTATCTTGTTTGTACGTGGTTGTTTTTCACGTCTCCCCCATTAAGACTGTCACCTTCTTGGGAGCAAGTTCTGTCCTTTTGCCTTTCTTTGAATCCTCATTGCGTGGCACAATGCTTGGTATAGGGAAGATTCTTAATAAATACTTGTTCACTGAATGTCAGAGATTAGTTAAGATTTTCTAGAACATTAATTCCGTAACAATTTGCCCTAGAGATTGACTGAAATCCTATAATTATTCTTTGCAATTGAAAAAAAAATATATTAACAATGCTAACCATGCCTTTTGTCTCCATTAGTCTAGACTAGAGTTTCTTTTCTACCTCCCTATCTCTGGAACCAGCATCTCAGAGAAAGCTGAAAAACAGGCATCAACAATAGCATTGAAGAACACAAATTCTCTCTTCCTAAGTGGGCTCTCTAGACTATAGGAACTATAGAACTTTTCTTTTTTTTCTTTTCCTTGTAAAGATGTTATTTTGCAAAGAGGCCTGTAGCAGAATTCAGTGCCTCCTCAACACAACATCCTAAAATTTCAATTACTATATAAGTACAATAGGTTAGTATTTAAAGAAGAACTCAGTTTTTACTTTTCTACTAGCTGAACACTCATTTGGTACTTTTTTTAGGTAGCTGAACATTTTCCTCTTCCTCTTAACTTTTAACAAAGAGACCACACACAATTTAAAGAAATCAGGGCCAGAGTTACCGTGAGTTTTAGGAACTCTGCTTGATTCATGTCTGCTCTTTGAATGTCCATAGCCAGTACTTATTGTGTAGCAGTTCTCTGTTGATAAATGGGCCAGAATTTTTAGTAATTTTCTTGAGGCTATTGGAGGTTACACATTATTGAAAAGTCCTAGGACAGTGAGGTACTTCAAAAATAATCTATATAAAATTTCTTGTCAATTATTTCTATGTTTTGTGCATATATATTTTTAGGATAATGAATTTTTTTGTGTTACAAATGTTCAGAGTGATGAAGAACAATTAGAAAATACATTTGTTATAAAATTATTTTTACATTTCTCTTCTGAAGACTACATTTTTCCTTGGAATACTTTTTGCCTCTATCAGAGAAGCACTTGACAACATTTTCTGAGTTAGGATCCTTAGTGAGAAATGCTAATAGCTCTTATTTACATTGTACTTATTACAATGCCTACAAAGTTCTTATGACAATTCTGTAAGGTAGATAGTTAATATAGGAAAAAGGTGTCAAACTCAAATAGAAACAGGGACCACCATGTAAGGAACCTAGCAAGCTTCATTATTGACTTAGAAAATTGTATATTAACATTATCTGTGTTCTATTGTTGTTAAATATTGTTCAATCCCATTTTTAATTTGATTCAGGGAACATTAGAGAGAGTTGCAGGCCCCATTGTAGATTGCAGGTTTGACTCTTCTGGAATCGTTAGCCCTACTTTGCTAATAAGGAAACTGAGGCTCAAATATTTTTGACTCTGAGTCTAGTGTTCTTCCACTGTAGCATGCTATTATTTAAACTACCTTAATTTAGCAATTGCAATAAAACTTGTCCTTATACAATACTATAGGTATTAGCTAACCTCAACTGTGATAATTATATAGCTTAATTTGAAAACAAATAACTCTATTTAAGGAGTCTTCTTTGAATTTAGTTTTCTGGAGCTTTATTTAATGTATTACCCAGTCACAAAGCTCTAAGTCAGTGATGGAGTACTCAAACTGTAACCCTCACACCAAATGTGACTCCCCGCTCCCCAGCCTCACTTACCCCAGACAGGGGAGAGAGGAAGCACTCCCATTGGGCTGTTGGGTAGAGGGATGGGTGATGAGAGAAATGTCCTCAGGTGTGCATGGAGAGGGGGAGGAGAGCAGCTCCCTCCAGCATGCATGTCATAGGTTCACCAACATGGCTTTAAGTTCATGCCTTCCATGGTCTAATGGTAGGAATTGTCACATACAGGGATAAGCACACATCCTACCTCCCTTCTCATACTTCATAAATAATCACAGGATCCCTTCAGTTCTGGAAGGGCCCTCAGAAGCCATCTAGTCACATCCATTAACTCAGGGGTCAGCAACCTTTTTGGCCCCATAAATGCCACGTTTTTTAAAATGTAATTTCGTGAGAGCCATACAGTGCTCACAGTGTGTGGTCCTGTAACAGTGCGCGCTCTTGTAACAGCGCCTGAAAAAAAATTGACTTCATGGCTCCTGCAGAAAGAGCCATATCTGGCCCTCGAAAGAGCCAGATATGGCTCCAGAGCCATACATTGTCGACCCCTGCATTAATTGAATGAAAATGATGTCTTCACCTGAAAGAAATAGTTTCAGCTTTGCTTGAAGGATAAAGTAGAAACCCATTACCTTCTGAGGCAGTTCATTCTACTTTTGGATAGTTCTAATTGTTGGGGAGTTTTTTTCTTATATCAAAACTAAATCTGTTTTTGCTCAATTTCTACTAATTGGTTCTACTTCTTCCCTTGGGATCCAAACAGAAGTTAGTTCCTCTTCAGCATGACAGTTCTAAAAACATTTGAAGACAACCATCAGGCCTCCCTAAATCATCTTTTCTCCATGCTAACCCTTTCCAGTTATTTTTACTTCTCATAAGACAAGCTATTGAGACTCTTCACAACCTGGTGGCCATTCTGTGGCCATTTTCAGTTTATCGATGTCTTTCATAAAATTCAGCATCCACATTTGAATAGGATACCCTGATTGTGGTCTAAGCAGGTAGTATGTAGTAGAGCTATTACATCCTACATTTTGACTTCTATATGTGCAAATTGGCTAGTGCAGCTTAAAGTTTCAATAGCTTTTTTAGCTCTGATAGTTCAATGATGTCTCGCATCAAGCTTATGGTCCACTAATATCTAAATCTTTATCAAATGAACTTTATGTAGCTATACCTTTCCCATCTTGTACTCGTGAAATTGGATTTTTAAACTCAAATGTGAGACTTTAAATTTATCTCTTTTAAATTAATCCTATTAGATTCAAGCCAACATTTTAGCCTGTTCAGAACTTTTTGGATCCTATCTTCATCATCCAGGATTTAGGTGATATTTTGTGCATAATTCTTCTTCTCTTGCTGAGTGGCAATATTAAAAAACATCAGTAGAAACTGTTTAAATTTTTTTGTGTACTTGACTGAAGGTTGTTTCAGGTTAGGAGGGAAGGTAAAAAACTTTCTGGGCTGTTATCCATAGCTATTCCTTATCTGTCCCTGCAGTGCAGGAGCACTTCCTTCTCTACTATATTAATACCATTATTCCATACCAAATTCATATTCAATTATCCTGTTTCCTTTCCCATTATCCTTGGACAACCATCCTCATGGTGCTGTGTAGCCACTATCTTACCTATCCATCTTTCCTGTACCCAGAAAAGGCCTATTCTAATTCAGCAAAACTTATAATTGTTGGTCAATAATCAATATCAGCTTGGACTAGTTGATGCAACTACTTACTTTTATTGAAAATTCCAGTCTTTCATTATCAGTTTTGTCTAAGAAAAAGGAAATTGGATATAATCTGAATTTTTATGTCTGCTAATCTTGTTTTCATTTACATTATCAAGTCAGAAAGCATTTATTAAGCACCTCCTATGTGCCAGATACTATGCTAAGTGTCACCTCTAAGTACTGTGTGTGTCTATGTGTGTGTGTAGTTTCCATTGATAAAACGCTCCTTGAGAGTAGTGTTTCATGTACATAATTTCTTTAATCTTGCAAAATGATGAGAAACTAACTTGAATACATCCTGAAGTGAAAGCTCTGCTTTTCTTTGACTAAATGTCCTGAAAGGTGGTTCCACATGGCAAAGAGGCTGGTATGCTCCTTAGGCCTGAGAACAAAGAAGTTCTTTTTCTTCTCTTCACAGCTCAATGGTTTGTCTTCCCCTACAGTGCTAAGACCAAAGGTGAAATCTTGGACCTTTGCTGTAGTGAATTTCTCATCTGTTCAATAACATCATCTATCCTAGAGTTCTGAGTTTGATGGTTATCATCTTTCAGTTGCCAAACAAAGGAAAGTTTTCAAGGGGAGGCAACTCTTGTTATATTCACCAGCATTTCAGTTACCTTTCAGACCCTAAGTTTTTGGATAAATAAATGAGTTCTTTCATTTCCTGATGACAAGAACTAAAATATTATAGCCTTTCAAGACCTCAACATCATTCGGCAGAAAGCAGAAAGAGGCCGCAAGATGAAATAAAGAAGCATGTGTTCGTAAATAAGCAACCACTTCATGACCTTGTTTTGTACAGCAGAACCACATTAAAACAGCCTTTGGGAGAAGATTCAGGTGTTTTTATAGCTAAAATAATTTGCTCCAAAGCATAACTATACAAAAAGCTTGACTTTTTGCCTTATTAACATTAATAAGAAGAAAGCAAGGTGGACAGAATATTAAACCTGGAGTCAGGAAAACCTGAGTTCAAACCCTACTTCAGACACTTAAAAATTGTCACTTACCTTCTCTCAGCCTCAGGCTCCTCATTTGCAAAATAATAATAATTAATATTTACATAGTGCTTTGGAGTTTGTAAAGCCCTTTACAAATATAATTTTACTGGATCTTCTCAAGAACCCTGACAGGTGAGTATTATTCTTTTACCTGATTTTACAGATAGGAAACTGAGGTTAAGTGATTTGTCAAAGAACAATGCTAGTCAGTACCAGATATTAAACTATACTATAAAGCAGCAGTCATCAAAACAATATGGTACTGGCTAAGAGATAGAGAGGAGGATCAGTGGAATAGAGTTGGGGTAAATGACATCAGCAAGACAGTGTATGATAAACCCAAAGAGCCCAACTTTTGGGACATGAATCCACTATTTGACCAAAACTGCTGGGAAATTTGGAAAACAATATGGGAGAGATTAGGTTTAGATCAACATCTCACACCCTACACCAAGATAAATTCAGAATGGGTGAATGACCTGAATATAAAGAGGGAAACTATAAATAAGTTAAGTGAACACAAAATAGTATACCTGTCAGATCTCTGGGAAAGGAAAGATTTTAGAATCAAGCAAGAGTTAGAGAAAATTACAAAATGTAAATTAAATGGTTTTGATTATATTAAGCTAAAAAGATTCTGTACAAACAAAAACAATGCAACCAAAATCATAAGGGAAACAACAAATTGGGAAAAAATCTTTTTAACAAAAAACTCTGACAGGGGTCTAATTACTCAAATATACAAGGAGTTAAAGCAATTGTATAAAAAATCAAGCCATTCCCCAATCAAAAAATGGGCAAGAGACATGAATAGGCAATTTTCAGGTAAAGAAATCAAAAGTATCAATAAGCACATGAGAAAGTGTTCTAAATCTATAATAATTAGAGAAATGCAAATCAAAACAACTCTGAGGTATCACCTCACACCTAGCAGTCTGTCTAAAATGAAAGAAGGGGAGAGTAATGAATGCTGGAGGGGATGTGGCAAAATTGGGACATTAATGCATTGCTGGTGGAGCTGTGAACTGATCCAAACATTCTTGCTGGCAATTTGGAACTATGCTCAAAGGGCTATAAAAGAATGCCTGCCCTTTGATCCAGGCATACCATTGTTGGGTTTGTACCCCAAAAAGATCATAGATAAACAGACTTATACGAAAATATTTATAGCTGTGGTTTTTGTAGTGGCAAAAAACTGGAAAATGAGAGGATGTCCTTCAATTGGGGAATGGCTGAACAAATTGTGGTATATGCGGGTGATGGAATACTATTGTGCTAAAAGGAATAATAAACTGGAGGAATTCCAAGTGAACTGGAGAGACCTCCAGGAACTGATGCAGAGTGAAAGGAGCAGAGCCAGAAAAACATTGTACACAGAGACTGATATACTATGGTAAAATCAAATGTAATGGACTTCTGTACTGGCAGCAATGCAATGACACAAGACAGCTCTGAAGGATTTATGGTAAAGAACGCTACCCACATTCAGAGGAAGGACTGCAGGAGAGGAAACAATTGCTTGAATGCATGGGCCGAGGCGGACATGATTGGGGATGTAGACTCAAAACTACCACACCAATGCAACTATCAACAATATAGAAATAGGCCCTGAACAAGGACACATGTTACAACCAGTGGAAATGTGCATCGGCCATGGGTGGGGGAATAGCGGGGGGTGAAGGGGAAAGTAGGGGCATGAAGCATGTAAACAGGTTAAAAATGAATATTAAAAAATGTTTTTAAAAAAAAGAGTAACTATTACTATTATACTAAGCCAAAAAATGGAGATCGTTTCTCTCCAATGCTTACCCTTGGCAAAAAAAAAAAAAAAAAAAAAAAAAAAAAAAAAAAAGACTTTAAACTTAAAGCATGCTTAAGGAACAGTAAGTTGTCCCTGACCCCAAGGATCAACTTAATATGTTAGTTGCCTACTTAGTGGAATTACAGGGACACAAAGGAGGTTAACCCACTACTCAAAACATCTCTCTATCAGCCATTTAATGTTTGATATCCTAGCTTTTTTAAGATTTCTAATTGTTCTTAAAATGAAAATATGCCCCCCCAAGATTCCAAGGCCATCTACTGCATTCCTTGACATTGGTAGTGGTCCTGACTTTTTGTCTTGCCACTGGACTGTGTTAATTTTGGAAAAGACAGTGAAATACTCTGCCTCATTAAACTCAATTCATGCTTGAATCAAGATATCATCCCTTGATGTCATTTGTCCTCTTTGAAAAGGACAAACAAAAGCCCCTGCCCCCCAGAATAGTTAGCACTTTTAGCTATTATCAGTCATCTGAATTTCATTGTGAATGAGTTGTCTATCTTTTAATGGAACTATAAATGTCACAGCTGAAGTGGATCGTAGAGTTCATAGCCCAACTCCCTCATGTTCTACATTTGTGGAAAAACCACTGATTTTATAGTCAGAGAATTTAAGTTCAAACTCAGCTCAATTCTGCTTGACCTTGGGCCAATCTAGTTCTCAGTTTCTTTCTCTTAAAAATGAGAGGGTAGGAAGTGGTACAGTGGGTAGAATGTCAGAATCCAAATGAGATAATAAAGAGTCATGGCTAAAAATGATTGAACAACAAAAGAACTAGTACAGAGGTGATTTTCAGGCGGCATTCAAGTCACAACACAAGCTAGTACTCCAGGAACTAGGTTGAAATTTAATTGGGAAATAGTTAATAGAATAAATAAAAATAGAATAGAATATAAATAATGTTAATATGTTATTTTCTAAGTCTCTATGTAGCTTGCAGGGATCCTTATGTTCAGTTTAGGGGCCTCATTTCTAGGTGACTTTGACACCATTAGACTGGATGATCTAAAAGATCCCAAAGAATTCTAAATTCTATAAAACTTGGGTCCAGGGAGATGAAGCTATTTCTCCAAGGAAACAGAATGGAAGAATCTTCTGATTTTGGAGAACAGATCTGGGGGAGGGTAGTATAAAAGCAGAAATGTGAGGTTACTGGAGAGATAAGAAAAGAGATTTGCCACCAAGATAAGAAGGGTGCCAAAAATAAATCTCACAGTTTTGCTATGGATTAGACCTGCCATGACAATGGATTATATTAAACCTCAACAGGAATATGCAAATATTTTTGCAGGTGGACAGAACAGGGGAGGCAGGGACAGAAATGTGATCTACCAGAAACAAGAAATTCTGGCAGTAGTTCACTTCCAATGTCCCATCTTAAAAATCATCTAAAAGCAATTTAAATACAATTCAACAGAACTGCTATATCAGTGGGCTTTCTAGAGTTTCATAAAACCCATGCTTTGGAGGAAATGATAAATTTATTCCTCTTATTTCTGGTTTGAGTTAGGTACTCGCTGCAGAACCCTGGAAGCAGAGGGTCTTATCAGTCCAAATGGAAGCATAATTCTGTATAGGGCAAGATATCTTTCCCTTGCAAAAATTAACTAATGATAAGGGATCTTTCCTTTTTGCACCAAATGGCTCTTATTCTTCCCAAATATGGAACAACTGCACTGATAAAGGGCTTGATAAATACACATTCTTTCCTGAGAGCCAAATGATAAAGAGAGAAGAAAAGAATAGGAAAACCTTAACTAAATCTGATGTCCAAGTTGTGAATGATCTCCATCCTGCTCATTATTTTCTCCATTTACCTGATTTGCATGCACAAGTGCTTTCCTTTCACCTGGGAATTGTCTGAACAATTCTTGCATAAGCTCTCTTTTATTCAGCAGTTTCCTACCAGGGAAAGAAAAATACTCCTTATTAAGGAAAAAATACAGGGTGGCCACTTTCTATTCATCAGATTACTAAAGGCTAAGTTGGTCATGCTAGAGAACAAAGGCAAAGAAGGCAAGGTTAAAAAGGTGACTTGGGAATTAACTAAGTGTTGTCTGTAGGTGGCGGGAGTCACAGAAACAGGTGTACCTTATGCTTCCACAACTATTGAGTCCTTGAAAGAAATGGACTAAAATTGAATTTTTATAAATCCAATTATTGCTCCAATGTGTTACAGGAGCAAAGGGAACCCTGTGGTGTTTTATAATGTGAATAATAGATTCAGAGAATATCAGAAGTGGAAGAGACCTTGGAGGTTATCTAGTCCAATTTCTCATATTAGTGATCCAATGAGTTTTCTTGGAATCTCAGTCTACTCTTCCTTCTAGCACACGACCCAGTATCCCTCCACCCCCAGTTTATCAATTGCACCAGTTGAGATTGTTAC
The DNA here is from genome assembly GCF_016433145.1 of Gracilinanus agilis. Taxonomy (NCBI): domain Eukaryota; kingdom Metazoa; phylum Chordata; class Mammalia; order Didelphimorphia; family Didelphidae; genus Gracilinanus; species Gracilinanus agilis. Next base: position 59,546,191 of record NC_058133.1, read on the forward strand.
TAGAAAGGTTTTGTAAAGGTAAGAACTCACCTGCATTCAAAGCAGCCTGCCTGCCAAATCTTGGCTGGGACTCAGGGAATGTCTGTTTTGGCTATTAGCAGTAATGGCAGCAAAAACAGACCCACCATTGTTCCTTTTTTAAAAAAATACAAGAGGTTTATAGACTCATTGACTCTGATTATAAGCAAATTTTCCTTCATTTTCCCTAGCTTAAAACCAGGGCTGCTGACTAATTTTTGTAGAAAGTAAGAAAAGCAGACCATATATTGGCACTTTATGCTCATTCATCACCTAATTATTAGTTAACTCTCTTAATTATTGTTCAATAACAGGTGTTAGCAAATTAGCAGGTGCTTCATTTGCCTTTTCAGATCTGCCTGTAGATTCTCTTTTCCAGAGAAGATTCCTCAGATATCATGAGTGATGTTCAAGGGGGGGGGGGGAAGACAAGGATACATCTGTGATTTCAATAAAAGTAGACTGAAAACCCAATTCAAGCTATTTCAGCTTAGTTTTCAAGCTTGGCTCTGTATCCTAGAACCTCATTCATTCCCATGATGTTTTTATTAAGGGAGGATCTAAAAGAAAACTGTCAGGGGCAGGATTTGAACTCATACCTCACAGAAGACTGTAGCCTGCTTCCCTATTCTCACCTGTTCTTGCCTTTGACTTCAGTGAAAGAAATGGGTTAGAATTTAGATCATTACGTAGACTACCCATATTGGCTAGAGTTTGGAAAGAGTGATAATATGAAAGACTATAATGAGATATGCCTGCTCTGTTTCCCTTTTCCCCAACGCACACCTTTTGATGACTGAGTAGTCTCCAAGCCTCATGACAACCAGAGAAATGTTGACTTATTTGTTTATCAACCAAGACTGATCAAGCACCTATTATGGGTCTAGTATAGTGTTGAATACATTGGAGGATTTAAAGGAGCAAAGATCATATTAGTATTCTCTGATTGCTTCTCATATGAATTCCATTTCCTAGAGAAATCCTATCACAATAGTGGCTATAGCTAACATTTATAGGGCACATTAAAGGTTTGCAAAGCACTTTCCATGCATTATCTCATTTGATTTCATCAACAAATCAACAACAGGTTAAGGTAGGTCTGTTATTATCCCCATTTTACACAGAGATAAGGAAACTTGCTGTCAGTGTAGGCTAGCACCTTCTTTCTAGTTTATAATCTTAGAGAGCTGCCTAGAAAGGGGAAAGGGAAGGAATAAGCATTTATATAGTACTATGTGCCAGGCACGGTGCTAAGAGATTTAAAAAATATTGTCTCATTTGGCCCTTGCAAAAACCTTGAGGATTAATTAAAAATAATAATAATAGAGTAACACATGAATATCATTCAAATGTCAGGCACTATGCTAAATGCTCTACAGTTATCTCATTTATTCTTCACAACAACTGTAACATGCATGACCTTAAGTGGAGTGAACTGCCTCACAGAATTCCACAATACCCCCCAGAACTCCAGGAGAGGGGAGTTCACCCCACTTAAGGTCATGTATGTTACACAACCCCAAGAGGTATGTTCTCTTATCCCCATTTTACAGATGAAGAAAATGAGGCAGATGGTAGTTAAATGATTTACCCATAGAGTCTAAGGACAGATTTGAGCTCATATCTTCCTGGTTTCAGGCTCAGGACTAGATCTACAGAGCAACCAACTACCTCAGAGCACTTAGAAGTTAAGGGACTTGACCAGGGTTACACAGTTACTGTGTCATAGGCAAGACTTGAATGAAGATCTTCCTGGCTCCAAAACCAGCCCTTTTCCCCTTACATGATGATCTCCACTTTATAAATGAGGAAATGGAGGCTGAGAGACATTATATGACTTTAGCAGAGATATACAATTAGTTTCTGAGGTAGAATTTGAATCCAGATCTTCCTGGCTCCAAATCCAAAGGTAGAATCAGGGAGTGGCACCAGACCAGGAATTAGAAAATTTGGATTAAAACTTTATCTCTAATATTTGCTGCTAGAATTGTGAGATCATAAGTAAGTCACTATAGAAGAGGGAAGGATAGGAAGAGATAGAGATTTGGACAGATCAGACGTTGGGAAATGGCAAAATTTTCTTAACATCCTCAGAAATAGACAAAAGTCCATCCTTTGAATGCCAGTATCTATCAGTATTATACATGTATGAATCATGGACCATTATCATCTCTGAAGTATTAAAAATTAATATTTTTTCAAAGGACAATGGAGACATTTATGATGGGTATGAGTAGACTACAACACATGACAAACTAGAAACTAAAAAAAGGAACTTTGGTGAAGGGTGTCATCAAAGAAATGGATGACTAAAGCAGAAGACAGGAAGTTCATCTGGTGAGAGCAAAGGACAATCATTGAACATCCTGTACACTCCATTGGCATCCTTGTAATGTCAAGAAAAATCTTGGGACACACCCTCAAATGTTGCCTAGACTCCATGTGCCAAAGTCTTTGTAGTACATAGACAAAAGTCACACAAGATGGCAGGCAGGGGTGGGTAAGATCTGCATCATTTCCCTTGACTCCACTTAGTGTCATTTCCTACACTCTGTGTTCTCTTTGACCAAATGAGAAGCATAAAGGAGATGCTCCCAGATCATAGGGAATACAGGTACAAAACTATTTAAACTTTAGTAAGAGTCTTAGCAATGAGATTTCTGGGCCTTGGGGAAAGTACTAAGCATCCCCATCACCATTATATTAAACTCTTCAATCTGTAGCTTCCCTAGGGGATGATACACAGAAGTGCTTGATTCCCCAGGCAGTCAGTACTACTGCAGTCTATGGAACAATCCTCTCTGATTCTCCATTTTGGTTGAGTCAGATCCACATGGGAAATATAAACTTCTTCCAGGAACAAAATAATTTTAAATGTGCTACATGGAAGAGCTGCCACTGATTTATTTATATTCCCAAGAGATCTAAAAGAAACTTGGGTATGACAGTTTTATCTCTATCATCTTGAGTATATCACAAACTATCAAAACATAAAGAAACCTTAAAGATGCCTTCCATTTTACATATGAGGAAACTAAGGTTCAGAAGGGAAGAAATTTAATCATGTGAAGCAAGAACCAGAGATAATACTCAAATGGAGTAGTCCTGAGAACTGATTCAGTGTCTGCATTCTCTTTGCTATTTCCACATGTGGTATTTAGGAAAAACTACCCAACCCAGTTTGCTTGGTCCAGGTTACTATTTCAGCTACCATCCAAAGAGTAAAATTGTTGAGAAAGGAAATGAATGTAGCCAAGATGATGTGATTGGAAGATAGGCTCCTATGACCTGAGCTCTTTGCTCTAATGAAGATGTTCAATAGGGAATCATAGTAAAGTCTTGTTCTGAAAGGAGGCTGTGATTGATTGCAGATATCCAAGAATCAGAGAATATTGGAGTGGGAAGGTACTTTAAGGGTCGTTTATCCCAAGACCCTCAAATTAGCCATGGGATGAGGTCATCTGACCAAGGTCTCATGACTGCTAGTCACAGATATGGAATTACTCAATTCAACAAACATTGATTAAGCTCTAGGTACTGTGCTAAACATTAGCAACAGATACATAACAGAATAAGTCCTGACCTCAACAAGTTTACTTTCTACTGAGGTTGGGGAACACAGGATATGATGTAGAAGCAGATAAGGAAATATGAGATCATCTGAGGAAGGAAAGAGAATTAACATTTATAAGGTTCAGGAAAACTTAGGAAATATGACTTGAGTCTTGAAGGAAGGTAAGGATTCTGAGAAGCCCTGAGGAAGAGGAACATTCAAGGCATGAGGGACATAACCTTACTTATGGAAATACCTGGAAATGGAATGTCCAATTCAGAGAATTGCTTATAGTTCATTTTGGCTATAGTAGTGACTGTGAAGATGACTAATGTGCCATGACTTGAGAAAGGTTGTTGCTATATTGTGGGAAGCCTTAAATGACAGGCTGAGGAATTTGTACTTTGCCCTAAAATGGAAGTTCTTATTCTGGGGTCCAGGGACATTTTACATTACTGTCCAGGGACAGTATTATTTCAATCTAATTGGTCCCCTTTGCAATCTTTGTATTTTAGTTTTTGTACTTAAAAACTTTTTATTTAAATTTATTTTTGTTACATTAAAATACCCAGTTAGCTACCTCCCTACCTCCCCTTTCCCCATTAGAGAAGGCATCATTTGACAAAAAGATAACAGATATAAATAAAACTGTCTTATTTATTTCAGTTTATCAGTTCTTTCTCTGGAGGTGGACATATACAAATCATTTTTCAAAAATTATTTCTTTTGCCTTATATAATGTTCTCTCAGTACTACTCATTTTACTCTTGATAATTTCATATTTTTCCATGTTTTTTCTCTAAAACTGACCTGCTCATCATTTCTTAATGTTGCAGTAGTGTTTTATCTCAATATCACCTCCCTCACAATCACATGCCACAAGTTGTTCAGGCTTTTTCTAATTGATGGGTGTCCCTTTAATTTCCAGGTCTTCACCACTGTGAAGAGTGCCATTGTAAATATTTTAGATCACATACATTATTTTCCTTTTTTCCTGATCATTTTAGGAAATAAACCTAATCATGATATTGCTGGGTCAAAAAGGTATACACAATTTTATAATTCTTTGAGAATAATTCCAGCTTGCTTTCCAAAATGGTTGGAGCAGTTCACAATTCTAGGTCAATATCTTATACCTTTACCAAGATAAGATCAAAATGCAAAAGGAATACACTATCTAGGCATAAAGGGAGATAAAAGCTAATTAGAAGAATAGAGAACATATTACCTATCCGATTTATGTAAAGGAAAATTCATGAATAAACAAGAGAAAGAAAGCATTGTGAGATGTAAAAATGGATAGTTTTGAATACACTAAATTAAAAGGGTTTGTACAAATAAAACGAATGTAGCCAAGATTAAAAGGAAAGCAGTAAAATTTTTTCATATTATTCTAAGAAAGGATTCATGGATTTAGACTGCCAAAAAGACTCATGACCCACACAATAGGCAACAGAGAGCCACTGAACCCTTTTGAGCAGAGAAGTGACAAGGTCAGAGCAATGATTCCAGAATATTAATTTGGAATCTGTGGAGGGTGGATTGGAGGGATGAGAAACTAGAATGTATGACAGTTGAATAGGAGAGTTTTAAAAAGAGGTAGGGTTAATGATGATAATATGAAAGAAAGAAAGAAAGAAAGAAAGAAAGAAAGAAAGAAAGAAAGAAAGAAAGAAAGAAAGAATGAAAG
>NC_058133.1:59551497-59562736 GCF_016433145.1 Gracilinanus agilis
GAAAGAAAGAAAGAGGGAAGGAAGGAAGGAAGGAAGGAAGGAAGGAAGGAAGGAAGGAAGGAAGGAAGGAAGGAAGGAAGGAAAGAAAGAAAGGAAGGGAGGAAGGAAGTAATGAAGAAAGAAAGAAAGAGACACTGATGGATCATTTAAAAAACAACAACAAATAAGAAAGCAAAAGAAAATGAAGAATGAGACCCAGATGAGCAAAGCAGTGTTGGAACTACAATATTAAAATTGAAATATATATTAGTTTTTTTAGTCTTTACTTTCATTCTCAGAAACAATATTGTGTATTGGTTCCAAGGCAAAAGAGTAGTAAGAGCTAGGCAATGGGGAGTAAGTGACTTGTCCTGAGTGACACAGCTAGTAAGTTTATGAGGTCAAATTTGAACCCAGGATCTCCCGTCTCTAGGCCTGACTCTTAATCCACTGAGATACCTAGCTGCCCTTGAAATATGTTTGTTTTAAAAGCTATATGTAATGGAGATTCACAATTTTGAACATGGTCCTCTTTTTTTCTGTTCTTTGAATGTGGAAATGTTCATTTTTGTTAATGCTTATCAAGTTCATAGTAATAAAAGATAAAAATATTTTAAAGAATGTATTATAATAGTTTAGAGGACAGAAATGAGAATAAGGATTCTCTTGATTTTGCTATTCGTATCTCTATTTCTCAGCACAGAGTATGGCACAAAATAAGTGTGCTTTTGCATTAATTCAAAAGGTTTGGAACAGTTATAAGGAGAACATGACAAAGAATTAATCAGGGAAGAATCAAAAGGGGCCATGTAGTATATAAGGTCCAGTTGCAATCAGAAAGCATAATAGTGGACTTAGTTGTCATACTTGGATGACTTCTAGTAACATGACAGTAGGAGCAAATAAAGCAGTTAGTGATTGTTTCACATTGTTGAGAACTAACAGATCCGGAAGAGCAGTGGTCAAGGGATTCAAAAGACAATATATAGTTAAATTGGTCAGTTGTTAATCAATCATCAATCAATAAGCATTTATTAAGCACCTACTATGTTCCAAGAACATAGTAGGATATGAAGGAAAAAATGAAATAGTCCCTACCCTTAAGGAATTTACAGTCTGTTGGAGAAAATAAAATCTATACATATGTAACACCGACTACCCTGACCCCTCTAGCCAAAAGGCTAAACATTACATTTCATCCTTACTCCAGGACTCTTAAGGGGTTTCAGGGCATCTAGACTCTACAAATGGCTCTAGCTTTCACCAATAGTGTTCCCTCAAGTAGATAGGGTGATTTCATGTACTTTGTCCCCCATCAGGTGCTGCTTGATACTCCTGCCATAATGATACTCTCTAGGAAGGGGGAAGGATATTAGGTTCACAGTTGAACTCAATTCCTGTAAAGCTATATCTCAAGTTCCAAGTCCAAAACCTCTCCTAGGCTTAAATTCCAAGTGCCCTGGTTTTCCTGAGTCTGCATTTGGAGACCCTATTAGCAAAGACACAATCTCTACAAACTCAGACCCACAGAGTCATACCTTCTGATCGAGACACTCTTCTCCTTCACATCTTCTTCCTCAAACTGCAAGTAAAATGAGAGAACGTAATTTTGAACAAAGGAAAACTTCAATGCAAAAACAAAACCATCACCCCAGCTCATCTGCAGAAGCAGTATATTTAGTCAAATGAATGCTGGATTTTCAGTGAGAGGAACTGGTTTTGAATATTAGCTCAGCTATTTAATACATAGGCAAGCCATTTACTCTCTCTGGGACTCAGTTTCCTCATCTGCAAAATGAGGAGGCTGTACTGAATGACCTTTAAATTTTCTTCCAACTATTGAACTATGAGGCCATGATCTTTTTCTCTTCCATCTGAGATGATCCCATCAGTGGTTCCCAAACTTTTTTGGCCTACCGCCCCCTTTTCAGAAAAAAAATTACTTAGCCCCCTGGAAATTAATTTTTTTTTCATTTTAATAGCAATTAATAGGAAAGATAAATGCACCTGTGGTCATCACCTCCTTCCTGGATCGCTACAGCACCCACCAGGGGGCAGTAGCACCCACTTTGGGAATCACTGCCTTAGATGTAGCCCAAGAGGGTGTTGGGTGGATTGTTGTTCTAGTGGGCAACACTTCAACTCTGTTAGCTGCCTTCAGAAGAGGTTGTGTCACAATCATTCTCCCTGAGGGAGGGTTCCTATATCTTTTACATAATCAAAATGAGTGAAATTCATCCTGTGGAATGATTTAAAAATTTATTATGTGATACAGTCATCCAAAGTTCATGGACTCCAGTGAAGATAAGAATCCCAGCAAATCAGAGGTGCTCATTAGAGATGGTACCTCTGTTGACATTAAAGCACATTAAAAAATCTCCTCATTTCCCAATAGGGTTTTCAGTTCAAAACTGTGGGACTCTTTGAAATTTCAATCAAGGGGAATCCAAAGATCTTAGGAAAAGAGTGCACCAGGTAGTATATTCTCCCTCAAGCTCCATAGAAGCTCACTGAATGCAATACAATTGTGATGTGTGAACTTACTTCATTAGGAGGAGTTGCAGGTGTCATCAGTTACTTCATGAGGAGTAACTCTAATGTGATTTTGCTTATACTGTGCATGATCTTGACTGGAGTATACGAATCCAATTGGTTTCTCTTCCAGAGAACACAATACTTGATTTAGAAGAATCCTCATTTTTCTCTTTCCCTTTTATTTTGTTTTCCTCTGATACAGCTCATGCCTCTTATATTGTAATCATGACTTGGATTTGCTTTCCCTTCATAAATCAATAATTTCTTGTAGTAATAAAAAAGAATTTGGTTTTATAGTAAATGTAAAAATGTAAAAAGAAGAGGTTCTGTGTTTTGTTTACCTTGGACCAAAGCCCATGTTGAGTTTTTGCACTGATTACCGCATACTCAGAAGGTGATTCCTTACAGAGTTCTCATTCAGCAGCTCCTCAAAGCCTTTTCCACTCCCTTCATGACTATCTTCTCAAATAGATAACAACCAACTTAGCAACCTAAAGAAGAAGATTTAGACTCCAGCATCAGCATCATCATATAAAGATTTTAGGGGGCACCTAATGACATGTGACACTCTGCTTTGTATAACATAAAGAACTTGCCCAAAAGCATTTCCCATAGAAATAATTTATGGGGAACAACAGATATGATACTGAACTTCTACTCCAAACAAAGAAATGAGAAAATCTTGTCCACAATACTCTGCATGGACCATATTTATTTATACTTGGAAATATGGTTTATTCCTACTCTAGGCAGAAGTAACAGAAGATTATGGGTGCAGAATGCTGGATACACTTTTAGAAACAGTCATTATGTCAGAAGATTTTATTTAACTGTATTTCTTTGCTACAATAGAGGATTCAGTTGGATGATGGGAGTAGAGAATATTTTAGAAATGACATAAAAGGAAAAGGGCATCAAAATATTTAATTATTAATAATGGTTCATCTATGGTCAGTCAGAATTTTTAAGATGGGAAGAAACATATATATAGGGGATGAGAACTTGGGTGTATAAGTATCTTAAGAGGATTATGGGCTTTTAGAGCTGGAAGGAAATTTAAAAGTGAGTTAGACTAATACATTCATCTTACAGATGTAAAAAACTGAAAATCAGAAACTTGCCTAAGGTTATATAGTAAGTAATTGGTAAAGCTGGGTTTACAACCCGGGTCTTCTGACAGCTACTTGTTTATGTTTTCCAGTATATCATGCTCCAAAGCAACTCCCAAAGAGGTGAATATCTCTTAGCTTTAGGGATTTTATGACTTTGGCCTATCTATTCAAAACAAATATAGTGATATGGCTATAAGCTCATTTCAATGCTGTATTATTAATGTACGGTCATCATCCCACCCCAGGAAAAGAACAGGAATTAAGATAGGAGAGGAGGGATGGATGTGAAGTACTTTATCCACTCATATAATTTCATTTATCTGCATGACTTTCAAATCCATCTCCAGTCCTACCTAACCTTTGCTTGTACTGTGGGTCCATATTTCTAATTTTGTTAGAACTTCACCTCAATCTCACCTAGAATTCAACATGAAAAAAGAAAATCATCTACTGCTCCCCTACAATCAGTGACTTCCCAATTTTCCTATCTTTATCCTTTCTTATCATTCACCATTTCTTAACCATCTCTCAGACTGGAATAGGAAACTTGAAATTTAATCATCTTCGGCTTCTCTACCTCCTTTACTCTTTATAACACTGTCACTAATTCCTGTTATTTCTTTGGCTGAAATGCTTCTTTTATTCATCCCTTTCTATCCATTCTCATCAGAATCATCCTTTTCCCTCACCATCTCACACTATTTGAGGAAGACAATAAGGAAGACATAAAAATGACATACATATGTATGTGTGTATACATATATAAACACATATATGAATAATACAATGTAGCAAATGATTTGTACTCTAAAGATGAAGCAAACAATGGAAATTCAAAAGAAAGATGGAGAGATCACTTCTACCTAGGTGGTCAGGGAAGGCACATGGAGATGATAAAGTTAACCTAGTCCTTGAAGGACAGGGTAGGATTTTGATAAGCCAGAATGGGTTTGAGGGCAGGTAGAGATAGTTCTGATTCAAGGAATGGTTTGAACAAAGGCATGGGAATAGGAAAAAGTCAAGGATTTTCTAAGACTAACAAGTGGTCAGTCCAGTTGGACCAAAATGAAAACTACATATAGATAAGCAGAGACAAAAATGAAGAGAAAATCAGATTAAGTTTTTTATTGTGGGGGTTCTTAAATAAGATGAGAAGTTTATAAGTGATTCAGTGGTATGAAGAGACTTAAGAAGGAATGCTTTAAACAGATTAAATTTGACAGTGGTATGCATGGCAAAAAAGCATCCAGACCAACCATGTCTTCATTCCTCTCTAGACTCTACTCTGCCTTAGATTTTTTTCTTCCATGCCTCTGCCTGAGTACTTTATTCTCATACATACCCTCCATTCATTTATCCTTTCTAGTCATTCTCATCAGAATCATCCTTTTCCCTCACCACAGTACTTACATTATTCTAATATATAAATACCCTCTGATTTTCAGCTCCTGTTTGTTATTCACTTTCCCCAAGAGACTATAAGCTTCTTGGGGGCAGAAATGATTTTTCTTTCTTTCTGCTTATATTTGCATTCCCAGTACTGTGGTTTGACATGGCCAAGGTCACACAAGTAGTGTCAGAGCTGGGATCTGGACCCAAGTTTTCTGATTCCAAGTCCAATTAGATCTCAGAAGAGATACTGGGCCTAGAGAGACAGATATGAGGGTCATCCATTTAGAGGTAACAGTAAGTTTAGGCTTGGAAGGAACTCCAAAAGTCAAGCCATACAACCCTAATCTTGAATCCCTTGTATTACATTCATGTCTTGTCTTGAATATCTATAGGCATTCCCTTCTTCCCACCATCCCCCAGAACCCAAAGACAGTCTATTCCATTGTGAGGAAGTTTTTTCTTAGGTTGGGTTGGAATCTGCTTCTGTCCCAGTTCATTCTAGCTCTAGCTCCTTTAATGATATAGAGGTTTTCACAGAAAAGGTAGACCAGTCAGTTGTGCTAAAAATAATTTGCATTTATTACAGTTGCATCTTAACCTACATTTGAGAAAGAATAAGGCCTAACTTGAGACACCTAGGGGTGTGAGAAGGAGGGCAAGAGAAGAGACATTCAGGGCAAAGGACATACCCATATCAGAGCTACTGGAGGGCACAGGATATATCCATGGCTCAGCCAGCAGAGGGTTCCAATCAAGCCTTGAGGGGGATGGTTTTTAGTCTACAGAAGGTGAAAGAAGGTAATACTATGAGACACACTCTTAGAACCCAAGAAATAGCATATAGCAGGATTTCATCACGCTTTCTTGTTTGGTGCAAAAACGTTTATTACCTGTATGACTTGGGGTAAGTCACTTAACTACCCTGTGACTCAGCTTCCTATTATGAAAATGAAGGGGTAGAATTAGATAACCTTTGAATTGTTTTCTCCTCTAGATATACAATCTTATGTTCCTATGAATCTGGGTCACAATCCGCTTAAAAGGGGCAGTTCAGTAACACCAACTAGAGTTTAGAATTTTTATTAGATGCTTCTGATTAATTCCCCACTACTAATGACACAAGTAGAAATGGACCAAATAGCAAACTTTGCTTAACAGGGCAAAAATATTTCTATCAATGAATGTTATAGGGATAGAAAATCCAGAAAAAAGAGAGAGGACTAGGCAGAAGTCTTATGTAGGACAGTATCTGAGGACAAAATTACTTATATTTAGACAGGTCTGTCATTAAGTTAGTTTAAGAAGGATTTCTCCACTCCCCCCCCCCAAAAACAACTCTTAGAGACTATCTACTAAATCAAAGGGGGTTAAAATCTATGCCACCAGAGGAAGCAATGAAGTCACAGATTTTGCCTTCAATTAGGAGTACACTCAACCTATTATAGACAAATGAGAATTTCTGTTTTTTAAAGGGAGAATCTTTAACCATTTGTTAAAAATGGGTTCAGTGTTTCTGAAAGTCTTTGCTAAAAAATTTGGGTAAAAATAGGTTTACACTAGTATCTTTCACCAGACATGCAATCAATTATGTGCCAGGCTTTGTGTGAGGTGTTGGGGATACAAAAACAAAAAATAAACAAACCCTGCTCTCAAAGAGCTTACATCTAATGGTGAAGACAACAAGTACATGTATAAGTATACATGTATATAAAGGCATACATAAGTGTAGAATAAGTATAAGGAAAATAAATTTGTTAAATACAATGTCATTTGGGAAAAGTATTATCAACTGGGGAGTGGATAGAATCTAGAAAGACTTCATATAGAAGCTAGTGCTTGAGAGTCTTTATTTATTACCAATTACATGTAATAACAAATTTCCATATAAGTTTTCTGAAGTTATATTATCCAAATTGTCTCCCTCCATTCTTCTCTCCCCATTCCCAAAGCTGGCAAGCAATTCAATCTGAGTTATACATGTAGTATCACACCAAACATATTTCTATATTATTCATTTTTTTAAGTGAATACTCTTATAAATTCCCAAACATATACTCAAATAAACAAGTGAAAAACTGTAAGCTTTCATCTGCATTCCTACCCCAACAGTTCTTTCTCTGGAGGTAAATAGAATTTTCATAAGTCCCTCAAAATTGTTTTGGACCATTGTATTGCTGATAGTAGCTAAGTCTATCACATTTGATCATTCCACAATATGGCCGTTTCTGTATACAATGCTTTCCTAGTTCTTCTTATTACATTCTGCATCAGTTCATGTAGACCTTTCCAGCTCCTTCTGAAATCATCCTGTTCTTCATTCCTTATAGCCCAACATTATTCCATCTCGGAGATGAATCTTGAAGAGAGCAATTTGATAAGGTAGAGGTAAAGAGCGAGTATTGCCAAGACTGAGGGAGAGGCAGTCAAAGTCCAAAGACACATGGATGAGCGAGTATAATGTATAAGGAACAGGATGAAAATACATTTGCTTGGCTTGCACAGAGCAAAAGGAAGATTAATGTACAATGCGGTCAGGCACCTATGTTGGGACCAGGTTATGAAAGGTTTTCCTTTAGGTGATTGGGAACCACTGGAATTTATTGGGTAGGAAAATGACATGATCAGATATGTGCTTAAGGGAAATCTTATAGCACCAATGTGGAGGATGAATAAGAGGGGGGAGATGATTGAAATCAATAGGGGATGAATGTTTTACAATTATCATTAAATAGATAAGGGATATAAATATAAATATTCACATTATAAAACAAGTTAGGAAATAATAAGATATAATTATATCATAAATATAATTAGGTGAAAAATCATAGCCCAATAAGAGAAAGATGATCACAAAATAAAAAATGGGGAAATGTGAATACAAATGTAACAGTAGAGCTCATTGCATTTTTTCTTCATAGCTCCAGAATTTAGCACAGTTATATTAATAAATGCTTATGGGTGGAATATAATAAACTTTTAAAGCTCTCACACAAATAAAATCAATGATAGAAAATATAGAAAGAAGCAATTAACTGGAAAATCTTTACACCTAGCATTTTTTATTAGTCTAATATTCAAGACATATAAGGAATCTATGCAAATATATGATATTAAGAATTATTCTCTAATAGATAAAGGGTCAAAGGATATTAACAATTTCAAAAGAAGAAATGCAAACTATAAGCAACCATATGAAAAAAATTCTCTTATGAATAATAAAACAAACAAAAAATGGAATATATCTGAGATCTTCCCTTACACTATCAGATTGGCAAGGATGATAATGTATGGAAATAGTCAATTTTGGATTAGGGTTACAGGAAGATAGATACCAAGGGACTGTTGGTGAAGATATGATTTGTCCGGCCATTGTGCCAAACAATTTGGAGTTATATGAGAAAGATTACAAGAGGTGAAAGAAAGAAAGGCCCCTTATTTTCCAAAATATTCATGACAGCACTTTTGTAGTTATAAAAAATAAAAACTAGAAAGAGAGTGGATGTCCACCCATTGGGGAAAGGCAAAGGAAATTGTCAAATGAAAATGTAATAGAAAGAAAAAAAATCAAATGTTGAAATGTTTCATAAAAATGTGAAGAAATGAAGATAGAACCAAGAGAGCAACATGCAAAATGGCTACTAAAATATAAAGGTAACATTTAAAAAATAAAATATTATCTCATCTTCAAAACAATGCTGGGAATTATATACTATGATTATTCTCATTTTATAGATGAGAAAACTGAGCCAGAGAGTGACTTTCCCAGGATCACACAACTAATAAATGTCTATGGTAGAATTTAAACTCAAATATTTTAGATTACAAGACTTACATTTTATCTACTGGTCACTTGGTTAGTTGTCTAAAAGAAAACAGCATTGATTAAATACAATGACTAATGTTGAGTAGAGATGACTGGTAACAAAACAAACTTCTTCCCATTTAGTAGTAGATTATAGGATCTAAATTATCTTTGTGATTGTGGTTGTTTTAAAAAATGGTAACTGGAAGTGATTAAAAAGCAAAATGTGACAGATATTTTTAAATAGATGAAAATTTCTTGCTAAGGCTATCAAGAAAACCATAAACAAGCTACCAATCTTTGGTGGTCTGAAGGGTTGACAAAACAAAAAGCACCTGAGAACTCAAGATTGGGGAAAAGCCTGGGAGTTAAAGAAAGGGTTGTCCTAAGAAAACCAACTGCTGTGATTGTGTCTTTAAGATTCATAGGAATAGGCAGCATGGTTTAGGAACACAAAAGAGTGTAGAATGTGGCTTTCATGGTACAAACTGAAGGACTCTGTCGTGTTCAAAAATCACATCAAAGGCATTGTTACAACAGGATATTTGTGCTGTAGACTGAATAAAAAAATTATCATGAAGTTATTCAAAAGGAAAGATTATAGTGAGGGAAATCTTGTCATATGGTAATTCTGTTTCTCGTTGACTAGTGCAGATAACACTCAAAATTAAGTACAAGCCTTAAATACAAAGGACAATACTTAAAATCAAGTAGTCATATAGGAGAGAAAAAGGAAGGAGGGAGGGAGGGAAGAATAAAGAATGGAGAGAAACCAGCATCCAAGTTTACAAATACATAATCCCTGGTGTTAGGACAGGGAAATAGAAATAAGAGCTATCATTCATATAGCACTTTAAGATTTGCAAGATGCTTTACAAGTATTATGTCATTTGATCCTCATAACAACTTTAGGAGGTAGGTGTTATTAATCACATAGGGGCAGCTAGGTGGCCCAGTGCATAAAATGCTGGACCTGAATTTAGGAAGACTTGAGTTCAAATCCTATTTCAGACACTTACTAGCATTGTTCTTTTTTTTAAAATTTAAACATTTATTAATAATCATTTTTAACATGGTTACATGATTCATGCTCCTACTTTCCCCTTCACCCCCTGCATTCCCCCCACCCATGGCCAACGCACATTTCCACTGGTTTTGTCATGTGTCCTTGATCAAGACAAATTTCCAAATTGTTGGTGGTTGCATTGGTGTAGTAGTTTCGAGTCCACATCCCCAATCATGCCCACCCCGACCCATGCGTTCAAGCAGTTGCTTTTCTTATATGTTTCCTCTCCTGCAGTTCTTCCTCTGAATGTAGGTAGCGTTCTTTACCATACATCCCTCAGAGGTGTCCTGGGTCATTGCATTGCTGCTGGTACAGAAGCCCATTACATTCGATTTTACCATAGTATATCAGTCTCTGTGTACAATGTTCTTCTGGCTCTGTTCCTTTCGCTCTGCATCAGTTCCTGGAGGTCTCTCCAGTTTGCCTGGAACTCCTCCAGTTTATTATTCCTTTTAGCACAATAGTATTCCATCACCCGCATATACCACAATTTGTTCAGCCATTCCCCAATTGAAGGACATACCCTCCTTTTCCAGTTTGTTGCCACCACAAAAAGCACAGCTATAAATATTTTTATACAAGTCTGTTTATCTATGATCTCTT
Source organism: Gracilinanus agilis (assembly GCF_016433145.1). Taxonomy (NCBI): domain Eukaryota; kingdom Metazoa; phylum Chordata; class Mammalia; order Didelphimorphia; family Didelphidae; genus Gracilinanus; species Gracilinanus agilis. The sequence goes on from NC_058133.1 coordinate 59,561,987, forward strand.
TGGGGTACAAACCCAACAATGGTATGGCTGGATCAAAGGGTAGGCATTCTTTTATAGCCCTTTGAGCATGATTCCAAATTGCCAGCAAGAATGGCTGGATCAGTTTACAACTCCACCAGCAATGCATTAATGTCCCAATTTTGCCACATCCCCTCCAACATTCATTACTCTCCCCTTCTTTCATTTTAGCCAATATGCTAGGTGTGAGGTGATACCTCAGAGTTGTTTTGATTTGCATTTCTCTAATTATTAGGGATTTGGAACACTTTCTCATGTGCTTATTGATACTTTTGATTTCTTTACCTGAAAATTGCCTATTCATGTCTCTTGCCCATTTATCAATTGGGGAATGGCTTGATTTTTTATACAATTGCTTTAACTCCTTGTATATTTGAGTAACTAGACCCCTGTCAGAGTTTTTCATTATAAAGATTTTTTCCCAATTTGTTGTTTCCCTTCTGATTTTGACTACATTGTTTTTGTTTGTACAAAAGCTTTTTAGTTTAATATAATCAAAACCATTTAATTTACATTTTGTAATTTTCTCTAACTCTTGCTTGGTTTTAAAGTCTTTCCTTTTCCAAAGATCTGACAAGTATACTATTCTGTGTTCACTTAACTTATTTATAGTTTCCCTCTTTATATTCAGGTCATTCACCCATTCTGAATTTATCTTGGTGTAGGGTGTGAGATGTTGATCTAGACCTAATCTCTCCCATATTGTTTTCCAAATTTCCCAGCAGTTTTGGT
>NC_058133.1:59597736-59614859 GCF_016433145.1 Gracilinanus agilis
ACACACACACACACACATATATATATATATATATAATACAATACATATTTCCAGGCTCTTCATATTGTGAAATAAGACTCATATTGCTTACACTAGGGAAAAATTTATGGAGTAAATAAGTAAAAAAGGGTTCATCCAGGATCTGAGGGGGCTTTAGGACTCTGGGGTGCCAACCCCCATTGGCAGGACATCTTGATGAATCATTGTGAGTGGCTGACTGCCTAATGGAGTCAGGGGATCCTGACTCCTGACAAAACTTGGTGGAAGTGTCGAAAAAACGCTACAGGGAAGAAAAACAAGTGTACCTGGGGAGAGTTCGATTTGTCTGAGGTCACCACAATAAACTGTGCTCATGGACCCAGGTAATAAAAGGCTATTAAATAATATTTAGGCTCAGGCAATTAAAGTCCATAGATCTGAGGGCAAGCGATTAAATTCCACAGACCCAGTGTTGTTGGTTTTTTTTAATGAAATTTCTTTAGCTTTTATTAAACACGTATTAGTTTTTTTAACACTGTTATCCCAATTTTATTCCTTTTATTTATTTTGTGTGTTTTTTTAAATCTTTGAAAATTTTATTTAATTAATACATTTAGGATATTTTTCCACAGTTACAAGATTCATGTTCTTTCCTTCCTCTCCCTCTACCCCCTTCGCATAGCCGATGCGTTATTCCACCAGGTTTTACATGAACAAGTATTCGTTGAGTGCCTATTATGTGGCTCTAAAATACAACAGGGAAGAAGCAAAGGCAAATGTCTGAATTTTTTTTTTTTACTTTCAAGCTAAAACTATTTCAGCCTTACCAATAAAATCTATAAAAAAGAAAGCATGGCTATTTCTGTGTTCTGTAAACCGTCCTTCAGGATGGGAAGGGGTTCGAGTCCCTGCTCACCTGTGTCACCGGTTAGAGTCCAGGGCAAAGGGAAACAGTGAATTCTCAGAGTCCAGGAAGGAAAGAATTTTCGACACAAGTTCTCTAAAGATAGCCCTTTAGGGAGTCAATTGAGTAATTGGGATGAATTGGAAACACATAAAGGAAAGAGTCAAAAGAAATTATTTTCTATTGTAACATATTTATTACAGGAAAGGAAAAAAGCCCAAACTCAAGCCCCCACCCATCTCCCCCTCAGCCCTCAGGCAAGCCACCACCAGACTCGATTCAGAAATCACCGAGGGCTTTAAGTTGGTTATTCTTCAATTTGATGTCCTGGTCGGACCTTAAGCAAGTTGGTTATCTGAGAACTAACCATGGGGGTGGGAGATGGGTGAGCGCAGATCGGTGTGGAGATAAGATGGGGAGGTCCCTGGAGCTGCTGCTCAGGACCCCAGAAGGCACTGTGGGCACATGAGCACTGGGCACATATCCGGGTCTCTCTGCTGCTCCTCCTCCTCCCCTCCGCACTGGTCGGAATGGGGAGATTGGCGCAAAGAGGTCAACCTCAAAGAGTGTCTTTATTTGTTCTCTGTGTCCGTCTGTTTGACTCTCTGTAAGCCTATTTCCAGCCCCAGGAAACAACCAGTGATTTTTTTTTAAAGGTAGTAAACCAGACTGGATATTGACTCTTTCAAGTCTGCCTTCATGAATCTGTGTTTTGGTCTGTCTGTGTGCACAAGCTACAATTTTAGAAAGCAAGTCTTTGTACGTTTTGTGGTCTGTTTGTCCCTCTGCATTCCTCCATGCTGAGGACAGCTGAAAATCCCTGAATTTTGAGCTCCTTAACTCTAAAAACTAGCTTAAGAGAAAATGAATTATCCATCCGTTTTTACTCTCTGTTTTGGGGTTAATCAATCCAAAAAGGAGGGAAGTATTTTTTTTTCCTTTCCACCCTGAAGGATGGTTTACAGAACACAGAAATAGAAAAAAAATTGTCCTCTTCACTCTTTCTTCTATGTTGGCCACATTGAAGGATGCTGGGAATGGGGACAGGTGAAGTTCATTTGAAGCTAATTATTTGATAAGAGCGAACTATTTAATCTCTCAATTGGATTTCCTAAATGGTGTTTATTTCAGAATTAGAATATGTGTACATGTGGTTTTAAAAAATAACGTTCCTAATTCTTTTTTTAAAAAATTTTTTTAAACCCTTAACTTCTGTGTATTGACTCCTAGGTGGAAGAGTGGTAAGGATGGGCAATGGGGGTCAAGTGACTTGCCCAGGGTCACACAGCTGGGAAGTGTCTGAGCTGGATTTGAACCTAAGACCTCCCATCTCTACACCTGACTCTCAATCCATTGAGCTACCCAGCTGCCCCCAACATTCCTAATTCTGCTTGCTAAACCCAGTTATGTTTCAGAGTTTGAATATAAAGTTAGGATTCAGTATTGCAAATTGTCTATAATACAGTACAGGATTATAGATGCTGTCAGGTGTATTGTTAATTGTACAAATCTCAATAATTGCATGTTCAGTAAGGATCAGATTTGGTAAATACTAGGTATATAATTATAGTTATAAAATTATTCTTTTAAAAGGCTTTACCGCTAAGTTATCATAGCAATTGTTCTACTTTACGGCAAAGGATTAATTAGTTATTATTCGACCTACCTGAATTTAACTTCAAAAATTTAAAAGAATGTGTTATCTCTTACCCAAACCTACTAAAAGAGGGGACACTGTGATTTTTTATTTTAATTTAATTTTTCATTTAATTTTTCATTTACTATTTCATTAAGGGGTTTGAAGTCCTGAACAAAGCGAATTAAGGTTTGAGAGAATTTTTGAAGCAATATCTATAGTTAGCTAAAATGGTTAAATGATTTAAACTTATCATGGATGGTTTTCATCCTAGTAAATTAAAATGGAAAACTAACCAGTGTCTTTCCTCACCTTGAAAATAAGGAGCTAGCCTGTTTTTCAGAGATGTGATGAGGACCCCACCAAGCAAGCCAAGTTATCAGGAAAGAGGGAATAAGTTTGTTTTGAGGTCAACAAGCAACTAAGAGGCCTGCAAAAAGATGAGAGACAAACTTGAATTACCAGCTGCTTAATCAAATGTAATAATCCAATAACTTATATTATCAGAAATTTAGGACTATCTTTATAGAAGAAAGAAGTAATCAAGCACTAAGACTTTTCACAATCTAGCAAAAGTGCTCACAAGTTAAAATATCAGCATTAGGAAGGAAAAAAATTCCCAATCTGTAAATTTGAGATGGAACATGTAGCAGGAGTTCAGGACACTATGAAATGCTGTATGGAATATGGATAAACTCTATATAGATTGCTATTAAAATGTAACCATGTGCTTAATGCAACCACATACAAGGGATTTTGCTTAATCATAAGAAATCTCAGTTTATCAATATTTGTACTGTGGACTGATTAATGTCTGACATGAATTGGACAAAACAATATGCTAGGATACAGTGTTTAAAATGTGTAGTCTAGGGGACGGCTAGGTGGATCAGTGGATTGAGAGTCAGGCCCAAAGATGAGAGGTTCTGGGTTCAAATCTGGGTTCAGACACTTCCCAGCTGTGTGACCCTGGGCAAGTCACTTAACCCCTTTTGCCCAGTCCTTTCCACTCTTCTGCCTTAGAACAATACATAGTATTGATGGAAGGTAGGGGATATTTTTTAAAGGTTATTTTAAAAATCTGGATTTTGGGGGGTTATTGAATAGTAATTAAGGTAAATATGTGAATGTTTTGATGCTAATAAGCTTAAGCTATTACCAATATTTAAAGCAACTCATCTCCCAGTATAGCAAACAGGTGAGAGATAAAGCTACCACTAATCCTAAAGGGAAAGGTTTGAGGTAACCTAAGATAAACTGCCTACAGTATTATTAACCTTTTCCTGACCCAATGAGAAGGGTAGAAAATATGTATATACATATATATATATATGTATATACATACACACACATATATATATATATTACACATATATATGAATGAAAAAAACTAGGTTTAATGTGAATATTTCTATAAAGTAAATGTATCTTCTATTTTTTATTGGAACTGTTGTTTGTTTGGGTTATAGAATTCCAAAACAATAAAATTGGATTGCTGAGAATGTACATTTTTTCAGCTCTAAGCTGTAATTGAGAAGATTTGCCATTTGAGGTAGTCTTGACTACAATTGAGATGATTTTAAGTTTTTCATTCAGTTATTGTTGTATCATCACAGTAATGTACCATTCAAGGGAAAAGCCACAAGACACTCAGGTTCACAGATGGAGAGATTTACTCTGACAGAGGGCACCGCTCCCCAGCATCTCTTAGGGTAAGATCCCCTTGAAAATGCCTCCCACCTGATTCTGATGATTCCCAAGTGAAATTGTTATTGCATGATTGATTGATAGCTCTGAACTGAAGTCAAACAAAGTCAATTCACTATATGATGAGTGCTTATGTTTGTTTAATCTGTTCCCTGCTTTTTACTCTTATGACAAATTTAACATTTATTATTATTTATTTAACATTTATTTTTATAATTTAACATTATAAGAGAATATGTAATTCTATAATCAGAGCAAGTGCTCAATGGAAATTGTAAGACATCGGCATGAACATTTCATGTCCCAAACAACTAAGTGAATCTGTAGTTGAAGAATAAAATTCAACTGCTAGCCAAGTACTTTAATCAATGCTTTGTATCAGCTATCAAGGTCTGGTAGAAACAGTTGTAAAAACCCATGGGACTTGCAGCTTTAATTTATCGCAAGTGAAATTTGGATCTTAGACTCAGAATTATGGCTCAGAATTTTCTATATTTCTTACAGAACCTGGGGTGGAGAACTCTATCTGCAAGAGTGTTGTTACTTATGTGTTCATAAAAGCTGTATTAATCTATATTGAGATCAGCTTCCCAAAAATGTTTGAGCAGGACGTCTCAAAGATCTCTACAAGCAACTTGGAACAAAGGAAGCAAATTTACTGAGGAGACTTAGAAGATGATTTCTGGGTTGGGGTTTTGTGGTATTGGGAACAAATTACTCAAATGCAAAGAAGCCTGAGTTTAGTCAATGTTATCAATTGCTATTGTACTAATTTCCTCTGTTAACAGAAGTGGAATTCTTGGTTTGACAGCAGCTGGTTTTCATGGCTAAGTGGAAGTTGGTGGGAAAAGCTAGGGTTCTTTTTGCAATGTGCTTTACTAGTTGTCCCTTCATTGAGGGGACATTCAAAACAAATTGAGTTTTTCTTAACATTTCTCAACCTATTGAGAATCTGCATCTAATAGTTACTAAATGATTAGGTGACAATAGAGAACAAATTATGGTACTGGGAAGAATGGGACCATTAGACTCTGGGGGTCAATACTTAGACCCCTACACAGAGTTGGAAGAAATTTATAACAAATGGAATGAGAGGAATCCAATTAGCAAATAGAAAGAGGAGAGATTATGAGGAACAGGTCCTGACAAGATGGTGGACTCTTCTCATAAGTAATGGAGTAAAAAAATTGAGTTGTTTCATATTCCCAGCTTGAGCCCCATTGCCCACATCTATGTCAGCAGGACAAGGAATACCTGATAAGTTAGTCAGGAATACCTGATAAGAGGCTAACAGGTGAAATTGCTTTGACTTTGATTGGTTAAAACTCATGTGAATGATTGGAGTAATGAGGCACTGTAAATGGTGGTTCTTATGGGCTGGCTCTCATAACTAGATTATAACTCTTAGCAATCGGTTAATGGTGAAAGAGGGGATGGACTGATTCTCATTAGGGATTTGGATAAAAGAGACACTGCATGCTCCCATTCCTGGTACTTGCTGGCTGGCTATAACAGTGGTTTGTGAGTATCCATTCTCAGGAGGATTAAATAAAATAGTCTTTGCCACATTAATACCAAGTTCAAAATCCTTTTGAGTAGGGGTCATTCCTCTCAATAAGGAACTAGAGTACATCCACAAGAGACAGTATACTGAGAATCATATTGTTTTGACAGGTCTTACGGGGAGGTGGCCTTTGTTTTCATAGACTCATTCTCCTGCCTGAGGGAGATGGGGGGTGGTAGGGCAGCAGATTTTTTTTTCCTACTTGCTTGCAACCTGAATACACTGGGATGGTGTCAATCAATTTAGCAATGTGTGCGGCAGTATGAATCTTCTTCCAATAACTGATCTATATCAAATCTGCAACCTGTACTATTTGCTGATAAAAATCTTCACTCTTTGAGTGCATTTGATTTTTTTTTTTTGGCAAATGACCAAAAGTCATTCTGAAAAATGTCTGACAAATAAAGCATATGAGCAAGTTGAGTAACACTGTTTGAAGTAAAAAATGAGCTGTGACTACCAATTAATGAGGCTGATTTTTTTAACGTGTTTCGTAAATTGGCTCGGCAGGCAATTTCAAATGAGTTCAGAAAACGTTGTAAGCAGTAGAAAGATCTTTGGAAGAAGTGTATATAGCCTCTGAGAAAAATAGCTTTGTAAGGCAAAGTGCATTTACATATATGAGATCTGACTCTACATCCTGGGTGAGTTTAGTTGTTATGGTCTCTCTGGATTTCATTTTTTCTCATTGGCTGAATGAGAACATTTGATAATATGGTCTGTGAAGTCCTTTTTACATGCAAATTTGATCCTCTTCTGTGGGATGTTTATTAGTTTGTTTTTAATCAGTCATTCTATTTTACATGTGGTTGAGGTTAGGGATATTGATGGACAGTTCAGTGTTAGCAAATAGCATACTTGTAGGTACATAACCAATTGGGAAGCACTCAGTGTACCCATTTCAATGCTTTTGTTTTTGGAGCTCTAGTCATTGACAAAGAAGAGTGGGAGAATCAAACACATTTCAGTCCTTCCTAACCACTGAAGACCCAGAGAACAGGCTTCTTGCTACATGGCCATTTTACCAATTTAGGACCAGTCCAAGACCAGAAGCTCAGATTTCCTATTTCTACCAAGAGATGAAAATAAATTCAACATCTGACCTGAGAATTAGGGCAGAGAGCCATTGTAGATCAGATTGAGAGAGTAAATCAAATAAGTTTAAAGCCTTTGCAATCAATGAGGACTCAGACACCAGACCTTGTGCTATCATAGTCTTCTAGAATTATCCCTGAACCACAACTTCCTTCCATCTTTACCTACAATTGGGAGACCAATCAGCATCCTACCTGAGGTCTCAGAGCACTAGAGCTTGCTGAGAAAAGTATGACAACCTTCTGCCCTAAGGCTAGGAAACTCTCCTTGCTGAATCACCCAATTCAGAATCAAAGGCTTCCTGAGCAAAAGATCTATTTCTCTGTTACTCTGTTTTGCTCTATCATCCTCATTTGTCTCACCCCACACCACCGGAGTCCCAATTCTGACCTTCATTACCTTGTGATTTCACTGTCTGGAAACCCATTCTATTGTTAGCAAACTGATCTTCGTATTACAGCTCTTCCTATCATGGAAACAAGATTTTTCTCCAGACAGTGAGTGTATCTCTGGCTATCCTTTATAGCACTAACTGTATCTTCTCTCCTACTTCCTAATATACTGAGCCTGGAGTAGAAAATTAGACATTCATTGATCCTTGTGGTCACTTAACTCCCTCCACATAGTCATCATTGGGAAAACTTTTCTATCTGTATATATCACCCTCTCCAGATTTTGGTTGCTATTATCTACCATCCTGGGTTATTTATTCTTCTTCCTTTTTCTTAGGTTTCAAAAAGTATCTAGTAGTTTTATTCTAGATCTTAGCCTCTGCCTTCACAGGTAGGGGCTTCAATATAAATGTTCATGTTCCTTCAAAGACCTCCCCCCCCCAAGTTCATTAGTATCCTATGGTCTGTGCATCACCTACCCACTTTGTTATGTACTTGTGTCTGATTTCATGGTTCCATTTTGGATTTTCTCAGCAAAGATTCAGGGAGTGATTTGCCATTACCTCCTCCAGATCATTTTACAGATGAGGAAACTGAGGCAAACAAGATTAAGTGACTTGTCCAGGATCATACAGCTAGTAAGTATATGAGGCCAGATTTGAACTTAGGAAGATGAGTTTATCTGACTCCAGACCTGGCACACTATCCACTGTACTACCTAGTTACGCTAAACCTCAGCCACAAAGGATTGGTTATACTCTTTGATTTTACCACCACCCACAATTGTTCTACTTCCATGATTCATAACTCTGACATTCCTCTTTTAGATCATAACTTCTCAATCTTCCAACTATTCCTCACTTTCCCTCTATCTATTCTTCATATTCATTCTGATCACTAATCATTCCATCATTTCCTTCTTTCCTAGTCCATTACCCATGCCTTGCTTTCTTCCATTGAAAATCTTCCATTGAAAATGACTCCATCATTAAGGAGAAGGAACCCAAATCTTTCTCAAATCAGCTCATTTCACTTTTGTACATCACTTTTTCCTGACATCGTCTTAACTGACCCTAGCTCTGTGTATACCCTCTAGAGTCAAATGACACAAGTCCAAATCTTCTTTCATATGATAGTTTTTCAAACTGAAAATAGCTTTCATCCTCCTCATCCTCCCAAACTATTTTCTTCTTCAGACTAAACATGCCCACTTCCTTAAACTGATCTATTGGGATGCTGATTTGAGGGAAATGACTATAGTTCTTTTTGGCCTGAACATAGAATATGTGAAGTGAGCTAATGTGAAAAAAAACTAGAAAAGTAACTGGGATCAAATTTTGGAAGGCTTTGAATGCTACTCTGAAGAGCTTCTATTTCATTCAAGCAGCAATAAGGAGTTAATGAAAGCTTTTGAGCAAGATATTAACATGGTTATACCTGCGCCTTACAATTTATTTAAGCAATTTTCCCATCGGTAGTAGCTCACTTTATTGGGATGTAAATGGTGGTAGTTTTTTGAGTACAGAATAGGAAAAGGTTAGATAATCAAAATATGCTTTCTCTGAAGGGCAATAAGGAGTTATGCCCATAAATCAGCTATGGGAGAATCCAGGTTGATCTCATCACTCATCACTATTTCCAAGGATGTGTTTTTCAAAAAGATATTCCCATCATGCCATAATTGAGGTGGGAGGGCACTGACTTTGCAAAGATTTTTTATGTGATTACTTAGTCTCTTATGGATTTTATCAGCTTATTCAAGTAGTGGAATTCAATGAATTACATAAATAGGGTCATTTTTGTAAGTTGGCAGCTTGTACAATTCCATTAAGGATCAACTGGCATTTTTTCAAGTGTAGAACAGACTCCATTGCATTCAGTCCACTTTTTCAGTCATCAAGGTCTTGTTTCTTGATGCCCTGAAGGAAAATTTCACCATTTTATTTGGTTTTGACCTTTTAGCAGCTTCTTAGCTTGTTACCTTTAATCATAGGATTGGTATAGAAAAGATTTAGCAAAGTTTAATGCTACATCATCCCTGTCAAAGTAATAAGACACATACAGGCAGATGTAGGAGCTATAAAGCTCCTAGGCGGTTTACTGGTTGATGGCAGTCTTTGAGTCCTGATGGTAATTCTGATGGGGAGAGGGAGAAATGAGGTCATCATGATGGAAGCCACTATCACAGTGGTGAGGCTGTGATAGAAAAAACAATGGCTATTCACCAGGGGTAGCTGAGGTAGACAGCTGCTACTCCAACTGCAAGAAGAATGGCAAAGTATTGGTTAGTGAAGGTGAAGGTGAAGAAGTGACTAAGAGTAGCTCCAGCTGAGAAATAAGGAGCAAGTTCTATTCAAATTCTTTTTTTAAATTATTTATTTATTTATATAGTTTTTTCAGATTTAAATATTTTATTTTTTGAGAAAAATTTTCCATGGTTACATGATTCCTGTTTTTACTTTCCCCTTCAACCCCCTGCAACCCCTCACCCAATATCCAATGCGCATTTCCACTGGTTTTAACCTGTGTGATCAGTCAAGACATATTTACATATTATTGATAGTTGCATTGGTGTGGTCATTTAGTGTCTACATCCGCAACCATGTTCGCATCAACCCATGTGTTCAAGTGGTTGTTTTACTTCTGTGCGTCCACTCCTGCAGTCCTTCCTCTGAATGTGGGTAGTGTTCCTTTCCCTAAATCCCTCAGAATTGTCCTGAGTCATTGCATTGCTGCCAGTACAGAAGTGCATTACATTCGATTTTACCACAGTGTATCAGTCTCTGTGTACAATGTTCTTCTGGCTCTGCTCCTTTCACTCTGCATCAGTTCCTGGAGGTCTTTCCAGTTCACATGGAATTCCTCCAGTTTATTATTCCTTTGAGCACAATAGTATGCCATAACGTGCAAATACTACAATCTGTTCAGCCATTCCCCAATTGAAGGACATACCCTCATTTTCCAGTTTTTTGCCACCACAAAAAGCACAGCTATAAATATTTTTGTACAAGTCTGTTTATCTATGATCTGTTTGGGGTACAAACCCAGCAATGGTATGCCTGGATCAAAGGGCAGGCATTCTTTTATAGCCCTTTGAGCATAGTTCCAAATTGCCAGCAAGAATGGTTGAATCAGTTCACAGCTCCACCAGCAATGCATTAATGTCCCAATTTTGCCACATCCCCTCCAACATTCATTACTCTCCCCTTCTCTCATTTTAGCCAATCTGCTAGGTGTGAGGTGGTACCTCAGGGTTGTTTTGATTTGCATTTCTCTAATTATTAGAGATTTAGAACACTTTCTCATGTGCTTATTGATAGTTTTTATTTCTTTACCTGAGAATTGCCTATTCATGTCTCTTGCCCATTTTTCGATTGGGGAATGGCTTGATTTTTTATACAATTGATTTAGCTCCTTGTATATTTGAGTAATTAGACCTCTGTAGGAGTTTTTTGTTATAAAGATTGTTTCCCCGTTTGTTGTTTCCCTTCTGATTTTGGTTGTACAAAAACTTTTTAATTTAATATAATCAAAATTATTTATTGTACATTTTGTAATTTTTTCTAACTCTTGCTTGGTTTTAAAATTTCCCTTTCCCATAGATCTGACAGGTATACTATTCTATGTTCACCTAATTTTCTTATAGTTTCCTTCTTTATATTCAAGTCATTCACCCATTCTGAATTTATCTTGGTGTAGGGTGTGAGATGTTGATATAAACCTAATCTCTCCCATATTGTTTTCCATTTTTCCCAACAGTTTTTGTCAAATAGTGGATTTTTGTCCCCAAAGTTGGGCTCTTTTGGATTATCCTACAATGTCTTGCTTTTGTCACTTACCCCAAGTCTATTCCACTGATCCTCCTCTCTGTCTCTTAGCCATTACCATACCATTTTGATGACTGCTGCTTCATAGTATAGTTTAATATCTGGTACTGCTAGGCCACCTTCCTTCACTTTTTTTCATTATTTCCCTTGATATTCTTGATCTTTTGTTCTTCTAAATGAACTTTGTTATAGTTTTTTCTAGTTCAGTAGAAAAGTTTTTTGGTAGTTTAATAGGTATGGCACTAAATAGGTAAATTAATTTGGATAGAATGGTCTTTTTTATCATGTTAGCTCAATCTACCCATGAGCAATCAATGTTTTTCCAATTGTTTAGATCTAGTTTTAATTGTTTGGAAAGTGTTTTGTAGTTGTGTTCATATAATTCCTATGTTTGTTTTGCTAAATAGATTCCTAAGTACTTTATATTGTCTAGGGTGATTTTAAATGGTGTTTCTCTTTCTACCTCTTGCTGCTGTGATGTGTTGGAAATATATAGAAATGCTGATGATTTATGTGCAATTTTGTATCCTGCAACTTTGCTAAAGTTGTTGATTATTTTTATTAGCTTCTTAGTTGATTCTCTAGGATTTTTTAAGTAGACCATCATATCACCTGCAAAGCATGATAGCTTAGTCTCCTCATTGCCTATTTTAATACCCTCAATTTCTTTCTCTTCTTTAATTGCTACTGCTAGTGTTTCTACTGAAGTAGAAAACTTCAATGACTGCCCTTCTTTTTAAATCTGGCCTATTTTGGCAAGTTTGTGAAGGATGTGAACCAGAGTAGCTAGGATGATGGTAGTGTCCTAGACAAAAGTAGGAAAATGAGGAAAGGAGGTAATTTTGGAGTGTGGGGGTGTGTGAGATGATGAGTATTATATTAGATATGTTAAGTTTGAGACACCCATGGGACTATCTACTGGTGACATCCAGTAGAAAGTTGATGGTATAGGACAAATTCAGGGAAAAGATGAGAACTGGATATGTATTTCTGGGAGTTACATAAAATAGATATGATCACCGAATCTATAGAAGTTGATGAAGTCACCATAAAAGAATATTGAGAGAGAAAAGAAGAGGACCCAAGTTAGGGCTTGAAGAAATATTCATACTTACCTGGTAGAATATAGATGATAAACAAGCAAAAGAACAGCCAGTTAGGTACAAGAAAGCTAAAGGAGGAGATGGTTTTCAGTGGCAATAGAGTGGTCAACAGTATCAAAAGCTGCAGCCATTGAATTTAGCAGTTAATAGATTGTTGCTGACATTTGAGAGAATAGTTAATAAACTAATGGGATTGGAAACTCTGTTGTAATGAGACAAGAACTAGGAAGAATCTGGCAAAGTAGAGACATTTAATAAGCTGCTATTATCATTTCAGGTGACTTGGCAATGAAAGAAAAGGAAGCATAGTTTCAAGTCTACATCACTGTCTTGAGGGACTACTTCTAGGTGTAGTCCATTTGCTTATAACCCTTAAAAATATCCTTTACTTGCAACAGGAAACAAGCATTTATTAAATGCTATGTGATGGGTATCATGCTAAAATCTGGGGATATAAATACAATCAAATAAAAAGATAGTCTCTGCCCGCCAGGTGCTTAAATTCTAAGGAATAGAAACAAAAAGGAACTGAAATGGGGAGGTGGGGGTGGTGGTGAGGGAAAGTCACCTGAGAGGAGTAAAGCATCAAAATCCAGTGAATCAGAAAGAGAACTGGGAGGGGAATGATGAATGATCAGGCTGGGCTTCTCTCTAAAACGGAGGTCCTAGGAAGAATTCACCAGTGGAGAAAGTGACTGGATTGACAGAAGGATTTTCCAAACTGAGAAAGCAATTGAGGCATGGACTAGAAATACTTTCTCTACCTTCTAATTTTCCTTTCCTTCAAGGCTGATCCCAATAATTTAATCACTTTTTTATGTTGATTTTTTTAATGCAGCTATTTGTGTGGGGGAGGGAGTGGGGTAGAAAAGAAAGAGTACATAGATCTCCATGGAAGAGACAAACCATACAGTAACATTTAAGTCAATAAGCCTTTTACTACAGGTGCTCTTTATTTCACCCAAGGAAAAGTGTTTACTTTAGATGCCAGGAAGTATAGAAGAAGAGAGAGCAAGAATATAGCTGAGCTGGATCACCAGAGAGATAAAGATCCAATTAAATCAGAGATTTGGAGCTGCAATGGACCTTAAAGGTTGAATCTAAATCTCTTGCCTAACAGATATGGGAATTAAGGCACAAAGAGTTTAGTTGATTTGCTTAGGGTGCTATAACTAGTAAATACATATATTTTTAATGAATTAATTAACTAATTAAAAATATTTTTCCATGGTTACACAATTCATGTTATTTCTCTCCCCTCCTCCCAGCCCCCTTCATAGCCAATGAACAATTTCACTGGATTTTACATGTATCATTGTTCAAGACTTATTTTCATATTATTAATATTTGCAATAGAGTGATTGTTAAGAGTGTTCATCCCCAATCATATCCCCATCCACTCATGTGATCAAGCAGTTGTTTTTCTTTTGTGTTTCTGCTTCCACAGTTCTTTCTCTGGATGTGGATAATGTTCTTTCTCATAAGTCCCTCAGAATTGTACTGGGTCAATGCATTGCTGCTAGTACAGAAGCCCTTTACATTCGATTATATCACAGTGTATCTGTCTCTGTGTACAATGTTCTCCTGATTCTGCTCCTTTCACTCTGTATCAATTCCTGGAGGTCATTTGAATTCACATGGAATTCCTCCAGTTTATTATTCCTTTTAGCACAATAGTATTCCATCACCAACAGATACAACAACTTGTTCAGCCATTCCTTAATCAAAGGGCATCACCTCATTTTCCAATTTTTTGCTACCACAAAGAGTGCAGCTATATTTTTGTACATATATTTTTCCCAATTATCTCTCTGGGGTACAAACTCAGCAGTGGTATGACTGAATCAAAGGGCAGGCAATCTTTTAGCAACCTTTGGGCATAGTTCCAAATTGCCATCCAGAATAGTTGGATCAATTCACAACTCCATCAATGATTCATTAATGTTCCAATTTTGCCACATCCCCTCCAAAATTTATTACTTTCCTTTGCTGTCATATTAGCCAATCTCCTAGGTGTGAGGTGGTACCTCAGATATTTTTGTTTAGCATTTCTCTAATTATAAGAGATTTAGAACACTTTTTCATGTGCTTATTGATAGTTTTGATTTCTTTATCTGAAAACTGCCTTTTCATGTCCCTTACCAATTTATCAGTTGGGGGATGGCTTGATTTTTTTGTACAATTGATTTAACTCCTTGTAAATTTGAGTAATTAGACCTTTGTCAGAGGTTTTTGTTATAAATATTTTCCCCCAATTTGTTGCTTCCCTTCTAATTTTGGTTGCATTGTTTTGCTTGTACAAAACCTTTTTTTAATTTACTGTAATCAAAATTATTCATTTTACATTTTGTAATATTCTCTATCCCTTGTTTTGTCTTAAAATCTTTCTTTCCCATAGATCTGACAGACATATTATTCTATATTCTCCTAATTTACTTATAGTTTCCTTCTTTATATTTAAGTCATTCACGTATTGTGAATTTACCTTGGTGTAGGGTGTGAGATGTTGATCTAAACCTAATCTTTCACATACTGTTTTCCAATTTTGCCAGCAGTTTTTGTCAGATAGTGAGGTTTTGTCCCAAAAGCTGGGATCTTTGGGTTTATTGTACATTACCCCAAGTCTATTCCATTGATCCTCCCTTCTGTCTCTTAGCCAGTAACATATTGTTTTGATGACCACTGCTTTATACTACAGTTTAAGATCTGGTAATGCTAGACTCCCTTGCTTCACTTTTTTTTCATTATTTCCCTTGATATTCTTAATCTTTGTTCTTCCAAATGAAGTTTGTTATAATTTTTTCTAATTCAGTAAAAATGGTTTTTGGTAGTTTAATAGGTATGGCACTAAATAAATAAATTAATTTGGGTAATATTCCCATTTTTATTATGTTTGCTCATTCTACCCATGAGCAATTAATGCCTTTCCAATTATTTAAATCTAGTTTTAATTATGTGGAAAGTGTTTTGTAGTTGTATTCATAAAATTCCTGTGTTTGTCTTGGCAGATAGATTCCTAAATATTTTATATTGTCTAGGGCACTGATGGGCAAACTACAGCCCTGTGGGCCAGATGCCCTGAAATGTTCTATCCAGCCACTTGACATTATTCCTAATCTGACGAATACAATGAGTTATAAATACAATGAAACTTTGAAAGAGTTGCCTTAGAAACAGACTAGCAGATGAACATTTCCTTTCCTTTGGCCCCCTCTTTAAAAAGTTTGCCCGTCACTGAATTTCTCTTTCTATCTCTTGCTGCTCGGATGTGTTGGAAATATATAGAAATGCTGATTATTTCTGTGGATTTATTTTGTATCCTGCAACATTGCTAAAATTATTGATTATTTCTACTACCTTTTTAGTTGATTCTCTAGGATTCTTTAAGTAGACCATCATATCATCCTCAAAGAGGGAGAAGTTTAGTCTCCTCATTGCCTACTTTAATCCCTTCAATTCCTTTTTCTTCTTTAATTGCTATTGCTAGCCTTTCTAGTGCAACAGTAAATAATAGGAGTGATAATGGGCATCTTTGCTTCACTCCTGATGTTATTGTGAAGGCTTCTAATTTATCCCCAATGCAGATGATGCTTTCTGATGTTTTAAAATATATACTGTTTATTATCTTTGGGAAAGGCCCATCTATTTCTATATTTTCCTAGTGTTTTCAATAGGAATGAGTGTTGTATTTTGTCAAAGACTTTTTCTGCCTCTATTGAGATAAAATCATGTGATTTCTGTTGGTTTGGTTGTTGATATGGTCAATTATGTGGATAGTTTTCCTAATATTAATTCGTCCTTGCGTTCTTGATGTAAATCCCATCTGATCATAGTGAATACTTGCTGGAGTCTTTTTGCTATTTAAGATTTTTGCATGTGTGTTCATTAAGGAGATTGGTCTGTAGTTTTCTTTCCCTGTTTATAGTTTACCTGGCTTTGGAATCAGTACCATATTTGTGTCATAAAAGGAATTTATTTGGTAAAACTCCTTTGCTTATCATATCAAATAATTTGTATAGTATTGGGATTAGTTGTTCTTTAAATGTTTGATATAATTCACTTGTGAATCCATCTGGCCCTGGGGATTTTTTTCTTAGGGAGTTCCTTAATGGCTTGATCAATTTCTTTTTCTGAGATGGGATTGTTTCAGTATTCTCATTTCCTCTTCTGTTAACCTAGGCAATTTATATTTTTGTAAATATTCATCCATTTCAACCTAGATTATCATATTTATTGCCATATGATTGGGCAAAATAGTTCTTAATAATTACCTTAATTTCCTCTTTATTAGAAGTGAGGTTGCCCTTTTTCATCTTTGATACTGTTAATTTGGTTTTCTTCTTTCTTTTTTTTATTAGATTAACCAGTACTTTATCTATTTTATTTGTTTTTTCAAAGTACCAGCTCCTAGTAACTAATAAATATTTGAGGAAGGATGTGAATCCAGTTTTTCCTGACTCCAAGTTCAGATATCTACTTATTATACCAAACTCCCCTCAATTAATCTTTGGAAGGGATGGTGTACAGAGTCTAGGTTTAACAATCTGTAGATTCAGAAGGTTGAGGAAGCAGAGCTATTCCAGTCTCTCTATTACTCCTATGGAAGTCTAGTGTTAGATCCTTGAATTGTCCCATTTCACAGAATCTTACACTAATGCAGAAGAGAGACTGCTATTCTATAGAGAAGGGAGTGTTCTTGTTTAAATGCATCTGGTAGGACCATAGACTAAATCTAGAAGGGATCTTAGATATCATCTAGTTCAACCTTCTCATTTTATGAAGAGGTAACATGATTGAAGAAGTTAAATGACTAGTTCAAGTGATTAGTTTCTTTTTTTTATATATGGATTTTTTTAACATTTATTAATATTCATTTTTATCATGGTTACATGATTCATGCTCCTCCTTTCCCCTTC
>NC_058133.1:59614881-59702519 GCF_016433145.1 Gracilinanus agilis
CAATCATGTCCACCCCGACCCCTGCGTTCAAGCAGTTGTTTTTCTTATGTGTTTCCTCTCCTGCAGTCCTTCCTCTGAATGTGGGTAGCTTTCTTTACCATAAATCCCTCATAATTGTCCTGGGTCATTGTATTGCTGCTGGTACAGAGGTCCATTACATTCGATTTTACCACAGAATGTCAGTCTCTGTGTACAATGTTCTTTTGGCTCTGCTCCTTTCGCTCTGCATCAGTTCCCGGAGGTCTCTCCAGTTCGCCTGGAACTCCTCCAGTTTATTATTCCTTTTAGCACAATAGTATTCCATCACCCGCATATACCACAGTTTGTTCAGCCATTCCCCAATTGAAGGACATGCCCTCCTTTTCCAGTTTGTTGCCACCACAAAAAGCGCAGCTATGAATATTTTCGTACAAGTCTGTTTATCTATGATCTCTTTGGGGTACAAACCCAGCAATGGTATGGCTGGATCAAAGGGCAGGCATTCTTTTATAGCCCTTTGAGCGTGATTCCAAATTGCCAGCCAGAATGGCTGGATCAAGTGATTAGTTTCTTAAACCTAATATCAAATGCATGGGGGTCATCAATTATCTCTCAAGCTCAGTAAGGAAATAGAAGTCTAGTGCAAGGAAGATTCCTTATTATGGGGGAGAGGGTCCCCAAAGTAGGGGTACTGGTCAAGAGAAGGCAGTATCTGTAGATATTTTGCTGACAGAAATGCTAGGACCTGCAAACCTAATGTTATTCTGAACTATCATAGTTATATGGAGTTATTTCTCCTCAAATACATTTATATTTTTTCCAGAGATATCTTATTTCATTATATGCTGCCATATTTTTAATCTGCTTAATACCTTTTATATTAGGCTTCTTCCTTTCCTGGGTCTCACCCCATTTCTGTTTAGTGTTGCCATAAATTCTGAGTAATCAGAAAGCTTTTAAGTACAGGGGTTCATCTCTTCCATTATGGATCAGAGGTCACAAGGGAAGGAACAAATGGACCTAGAACCAAGAGGAAAAAATTATCCCAAATATTTCAACACTTATTATGTGTTTACTCTGTGCTAGGCACTGAGGACACTGAGATAAAAAATAAAATAGCCCCTTATCCTCAGCAATCTTGCATTCTGTCAGGGGAAGAGGGGGGACAATATAAGAAGCATGGTGTTCTGAACAAATCTAGTAACAAAGGGACAATCTGATGGAGACAGGCTGTTTTGTATTCCAACAACTCCCATGTCTGTCTTACTAGTCTTGGTAGCAGTCACTTCCTCTTCGAAGACACTACATCGTACCTTCTTGGAGGTACTTTGACAGGATATATATCTATATCTATCTATATCTATCTATCTATCTATCTATATATATATATATATATATATATATATATATCTCAGGGACTGAAAAGCTATATATCCTGACTACCCATTAGGAGACAGAATCTATTTCCTTCACTGAGAGCTGGATGGCTCTCCAGTACAACACTCTCTAGTTTTGGATGCCCCAGTTTCTCTGAAAAATAGATGTTATTGTTCCTGTCTGGGAGTGACCTCATACGGAATGAGATCAATAAGGTTCAAAGATTCAAATTAGTCAATCACAAGCACAGTGAGTTTCTTAAAGTAAGTGCAAGTGCACTCCAACAATAAAAGGAATTGTGACCTTACAAATTTCTGGACAGAGCTGATCTTATCTAGATTGAACTTTCTGCCTGAAAGAGATGATGCAAGTTCATTGTACACCTGAGAAAAGTATGAGTGTGAGAGAGAGAGCCTGAGATATTTTGTGGAAAGGGATGATAGGATTTATTTCAACTTAGAATTGAAAGGGACCTTAGAGGATATCCTTATTTTCCAGATGAAGAAACTGAGGCTTAGAAAGAATGTGACTTATTTAAGGTCATCCAGGAAATCAGAGGTGAGATTTGAACTCAGATTCTAAAGTCACTTATCTTTCCACATGATGATGTCATTATAATCCTGCCCCTAGATATGGAATTAAATTATAGTAAAACAACTCAATCTGTCCCTAGAAGATGCCTTATATATATGTATATATATTTTGAGTTTTATATAAATATATATGTATATATTTGAGTTTTTGATACACATATATTAAAAACTTAAGTCATAATTATAGGTAGTATTTATGTAGGTCATAAATTTGATTTATGATATATGTATATATAAGCATTCTTTTTAGGTTTGCAAAGGGCTTTACAAATATTAATTTATTGTATCCTCAAAGCAAGTCTGTGATGTAGGTACTATTCTTATTCCCATTTTACAGATGAGGAAAATGAGACAAATTAAGGTTAAGTAATTTAGCTAAAGTCACATAGCTAGTAAAATCTGAATCAAGATTTTTACTTGGATCTTCTGATTTTAAGGCCAGAAATATATCTACTATACCACTTAATGATTTCTTGCTTGATTATTCTGAATGGTAATTGTTCTTTCTATATAAATAATTATGTAAGTGGAGAATAGTCCTGGAGTTGTACTACAGTATAACTTAAATATGCTTTTGTAGGCTAACCTAGAAGAAACATGGCAATGTTGAGCTTTAGACCAATGTATTTGAAATTATTATGTGACCCTGGGAGAGTCAATGGACCTCTCTGGGTCTTATTTTGTCATCTGTGAAATAAAGGGCTTTAATTAGTTGACCCCTAAGATATCTTCTAGCTCTCAATCAATGTTCTTAATCTCCTTTGCAATATTTTCATTCTGGAGAAATATATTCTAAATTATTATCAAATTTTGAGATATATAAAACAACTCCCTATCATTTTTTAGCTTTCTGTTTCATTTATTTATCAGGGTATTGGGCTAAATAATTTATAATGTCTTTTCTAGCTCTAAGAAATGAGATTATACTCATATTAGTAGGCATGGTGATACTTAATATGTATATGATGTGACAAGCAATATATAATTTAGACAAATTCACTTTGTATCATATTTTAGATCCTTGTTCATTTGTAAATCATGACCATCCTCAGAACTCTCTCTACTTCTTCTCTCCCCTATTTTGTCCATTCAGACTATATTACCCTCTTACTGGATGTATACACAACAAGGAAGAAGATTAAAGGCTTGTCTTGGACTGAATTATTGATTTTTGTGGTGATAGGAACAATATTTTCCTGTGTTTGGGTCATCTTCTTAAGGATTATATTTCTTAGAGTATATCATGGAATGATGGTACTCACTCACAAACTATAGTTGGAAGTTGAACTGCCCCTGTAGGAGTCTTGGCATAAAGCTTTGAGAGAAAGAACACAGAATGCTATGAGCAGAAGCTCAAAAGAGGTATGAGTAAAATGTAAATTGAGCTGAGAAGTGACATTGATAGAAATAAGTTTTATTATTTTTTCCTTTGCAAGGGAATAATGGTAGTAGTTATCTTCCTTGGGGTGCCTTTCCTGAAAAGCTATGGATGCAAGTTTTCAATGTTTGTAGGTTTCATGCTGAATTTAATGCTTTTGAGACCTTCTGAAGGCCCCTGGGCAAGAATTATGTTCTTGAATGGACAACCCATAGAAATAGTTCATTATATATATATCTATATCTGTATCTATATATCTATATATCCATATCTGTATCTCTATCTATCTATCTATCTCTATCTATCTATCTATCTATCTATCTATATCTATATCTATATCTATATATACATATATATCTATATCTATATCTATATATATAAACTTTTACAGACATTGCTTATAGATGAGGAGCTTGAACCAGGATTGAATGGGAAAAAGAAAGGAAATTGGATTAACTTTGTAAAACTGTGTAGTTCTTTAATTATCTCAAACTTCTCTAAAGCAAAGATTAATTATTTTTAACACCAATATTCTTATAATGATGCCACAGAGCTGCAAGCCATGGAGTACACAAGAATGGTACTATAAAAAGCCTATGAAGAGATTACTATGGAAATGTATGGCCAGCCTATATGCTCCATTGGAATCCATAGAGTGTCCAGATAGAGGAAAGGTTCCAGATTATGATGAATTCATGGAAGAACATGCTCGAGAGTTGTATAAAATGGACATATATGCTGACCTTAATTGTTGGTTGGAGGACGTTTGTTGATAACTTTACAGATCCATCAAAAAAGCAAAGTAGGCAACTTTTAGATAGAGAAATCAAAACTATCGATAAGCAAATGAGAAAGTGTTCTAAATCTCTAATAATTAGAGAAATGAAAATCAAAACAACTCTGAGATACCACCTCACACCTAGCAGATTGGCTAAAATGACAGCAGGGGAGAGTAATGAATGCTGGAGGGGATGTGGCAAAATTGGGACATTAATGCATTGTTGCTGGAGTTGTGAACTGATCCAGCCATTCTGGCTGGCAATTTGGAATCATGCTCAAAGGGCTAGAAAAGAATGCCTGCCTTTTGATCTAGCCATAGCACTGCTTGGATTATACCCCAAAAAAATAATAAGGAAAAAGACTTGTACAAACATATTTATAGCTGTGCTCTTTGTGGTGGCAAAAAATTGGAAAATGAGGGTATGCCCTTTGATTGGGGAATGGCTGAACAAATTGTAGTAGTTGGTGGTGATGGAATACTATTGTGCTCAAAGGAACAAAAAACTGGAGGAATTCCATGTGAATTGGAGAGACCTCCAGGAATTGATGCAGAGTGAAAGGAGCAGAACCAGGAGAACTTTATACACAGAGATGTATACACTGTGGTAAAATCGAATGTAATGGACTTCTCTATTAGTAGCAATGCAATGACCCAGGACAATTCTGAGGGATTTATGAGAAAGAAAACTATCCACATTCAGAGAAAGAACTGTGGGAGGAGAAACATAGAAGAAAAACAACTGCTCAAACACATGGGCTGATGGGGATATTATTATTGGGGATGTAGACACTAAACAATAACTCTAGTCCAACTATCAATAATATGGAATTAGGTCTTGATTAATGATATATGTAAAACCCAGTGGAATTGTGCATTGGCTAAGGGGTGGTTAAAGGGGTTTGGGGGAGAAGGAAAGAATTGGGAAAATATTCAAAATTTAAAAAATTTTAAATTTAAAGAAATTTTTTTTAAAAGCTAAGTAGGTTGGTGTTGCAATGTTGGGAGAGCAATAATACTGTGTGTCAGAAGAATGGACCTGCACATTTTTTTCTCTATTTTTACCAGTTTATAGTGCCAGGTCAATAAGCCAGTTTGGAAGCCAAGAAGACTAGTAAAGGAAAGTGATAAATGTTGGAGGAGATGTGGCAAAATTGGGACATTAATGTGTTTTCAAGAGACTTATGAAGTGATTTAGCCATTCTGGAGTACAATTTGGAACTACTCCCAAAAGGCTATAAAACAGTGCATACCCTTTGACCTGACAGTACCACTACTAGGCCTGTATCCCAATAAGAAGAACCTATTTGTACAAAAAGCAGCCCTTTTTATCATAGCAAAGAATTGTAAATTAATGTGTTGTCCATCAATTGGGAAATGGCTGAACAAATTATGATAACTGATGGTGATAGAATACTATTGTGCTCTAACAAATCATGAACAAGATGATTTCAGAAACAGCTGGAAAGACCTTGTGTAATTAGAAAATCTTGAACCCTTAGACTTCTCCCAGAATCCTTCCTCCTTCATCCACGTAGAGTCCTTGTGTATTGTTTATAAGTTTTCTGTAACTCCACTTCTCTCTCTCTTATCTCGTGACCATGGCTGGGCTAGCTCCCTTTTTACTCTAGCTTTTTTATTTTCTTTTATTTCAAGTTATTATTAATAAATCTTATTAAATATATTACTTGGAGTATTTGGATATCAATTTTTAATCTTATAACTTACATGAACTGATGCAGAGTAAAATAAACAGAACCAGGAAAACACTGTATACACAGTAACAGCCATATTGTGGAATGATCAACTGTGAAAGACTTAGATACTCTTAGCAATATGATGATCCAGGTCAGTTCTGAAATACTTATGATGAAGAATGCTATCCACCTCCAGAAAAGGAAATGTTGGAGTCAGAATACAAATCAAACCATACTATTTTTCACTTTAGTTTGTTTGACTTTATTTTTTTTTAAATGAACAATATGGGAATATGTTTTGCATGACAATACCTATATAAACCAGATCAAATTGCTTATTATTTCTGGGGAGGGGAAAGAAAAGAGGGAGGGAAACAATTTGCATCATGTAACTTTAGAAAACTTATGTGAAAAATTGTTATTACATGTAATGGTAAAATAAAATATTTTAACAAAAAAATAGAGAATTGACTGTGATAAATCTCTGAAAACCAGCAGCCATACCAAATCAAGGACTATGAAGGTCCAAAAGACTCAGAGCTTCAAGTTGGAGAGAAGATAATGAAAATTAGGGAAAGGAGAAAGCTTTACCCAAGGCAAGGGTCTCTGGATTAGTTCTAGGAAGGCAATGGAGTTGTCAGGAAGCTATGTACATAGTAATTGCTTAATATGCATTTTTTAAATTGAATTAAATAGAATGTAGTTAATCAAGATCTAAGGGCTAGGCTTATACTTTTCTCACACAATAACCACAGGATTTATCCCCTTGAAAAGGCTTCCACTCCACTAGGGTCCATCTTGTCTACTTTTTTCTGCCTCAGACACATCTGAAGCTATCTCTCTGTTCTGGAGTCAACAATTGGGGGATTGATGAAGCATTCTTGTCCCAGGAAGTCATCAGTTTAACCCAATTAACTTCCTGGTGGAAGATCTCTCTTCATGACAGCAGTGCTTATGACATTATGGCCAAACCCAGGGCACTGCCAACATATCTCTGCAAATTTCATTAGCAGTGGCTGGTTCCTTCTTCCAGATCATTAATAAATATGTTAAATGAGGCCAGTCCTGACACCAACTCCTGACACACCCCAATGAACCTTTTGCTTCCAACCAGACGAAACTCCCATTTATCACTTATTTCTGTGGGTCTGCAACCCTGCCAGTATTTGACTTAGACAATAACATTCAAAACTAAGGCAATCCAATTTAATTTGGAAGAACAACTTTTACAGAAATTTGTGTCATATGCATCACTGACATCCATATAATTGTCTGCTACATTCCTTTCATTTGCTAATTCCCTGATGCCACCTTTCTCTTTCTACCTCCTTCTCCTATTCATTGCTAATATTATGAAGATATAATTTATTTTTACATGTTCCCTATGGAAGCTATTGGCCAGTACCCTCTGAAGGTTTATAATTCCTTCTTTCCCCGACCCTACCTTACAAATCTGATTTTATTATCTCACCTATGTGGTGTGTAAGTCTTTTCAAAGTTAGCTTTTATGTTCATTCTCCAAAACATAATAAAGATCATGAAGGAAAGCTGAATATGGGGAAACTAAGTAAAATGATTTATATCTAACAATCAGATCGGATACTGAGGAGTCCATGTTCCATATGGAAGTGTTCATTATAATGGGAAAATGGGGGAAAGCCAGTCTATTCCCTCTGTCTCAATAGAAGTCACAGATTTTCACATTACTTCTAGGGTGAAAGAAAGTACTAGTTGGAAGCTGTTTCTCCTTTTACTTAATGTAGACTCCATTGTCCACTTTCCTTCCATTTGGAGAGGACCAAGAGAACTCTGAGCTAGTTTTCTGTGTCATACCAAATTTACAAGATCTTTTTGAATTCAGTCATGCATTCTTACAGAGTTCCCTGTACCTCAAAGTACCCTTCCAAAGTACCCTGATCCTCAAAGAGAGGTAGAGATAGGCAGCCCCCAGAAGAGCCCAGGAAGTATATCATCCCCCAAAAGAAAGAATTACTGAATTACCAAGTCTATTTAGTCTCCAGAAGTTTCCAGGAACAGTCTAGGGTGCCTGAGACCAAACATCACCCAACAGCTCAATATAGCCTCTGTTATACCACATATATCATTTCAACTGGGCAGATAAGGAAGTGAGGTCATTTATTTCTGGGTTCAGATTAAACCTAAGCAACTTTTAAAAACTTAGTGGGATGCTTTTAGGTCCTCCTGAGAGTTTCCTATATCACCCTGCCTCATCTCAAGTATTGATCACTGGAACAATACAGGAAAAATCCTGTCACAAGAAGTACTATGATGATGATGGAATTCTCTGCAGACAATAGTGCAGCTCTCTGGCTAAGCGCTTCAAAATTCCATATTTAAGTCCACAATGAAAGAGCATATTGTGAAAACGTGAATGATCTCTGCTTTTTTTTTCTTTAAGTGTTTTTAAAGTTGAACAATACATAGAGTCATACACAGACTTATTTGTGAGAACATTGTCCTCTTATACTAAGCAGTCATGGTTGATCCAAAAAATGCCAATGTGAGCAGGAAGAACCTTGGGTAAAAGAGCGAGAAGGGGGTAAATGGAGAGGAACTAACAGGAGGAATTGGGTTAGCATCAGGAAACCATAGAAATGCCCAGTGGCTACTTCACCATGGATATGGTTGCATGTCATATATTTCAAAGATGCAGTCATTTGTCACAGAATGTTAAGACAACTTAGAGTTGGGCAGGGTCATTATTTCTAGGACTCTTCTTTTTATATTGACTGATCTTGTAGACAAGTCAAGGAAAAGTGGTAAGGATGAGCCTCAGTGAAAAACAAAGGACTTCCCAACATGAGGATATGATGGAGAAAAGATTCTAAGGTCCCTCTCAACTCTGAAGTTTTGTGAAATCCCTGTAGGAAACTGAAGCTAAGTTTTACTTTATAGATCATTATCTCATATTAAGCAAACTGATGGAAGAATATATAACAATAATAATATATTATTGTGTTATATTGTTTATTTATGACATACTATTTAATATAATAATACATAGCCAATATATAATTTGTATTATAAATACTATACATACTATAACACTATATTTTATTATATATTAAATTATAATAATCTGTTGTCTATCCTAAATAAAAGTTCCTGACACTGAAATGGATCAGTTATAGAAAATTTAAATTCTGAATCTCTTTAGCTAATATTTTAGAAGTTCCCCTTATCCTGATAATGATGATGACAAAGCATTTACATATTGTGCTTTAAAGCACTTTTTCAAATGTTATTCCATTGTTCCTCATGATAACTCTGTGAGTTAGGTCTTATTATTACCCCCACTTTACAAGTGCAGAAACTGAGACAGGAAAGTTAAATGACTTACCCATTGTCATACAACTAGTAAGAGGCTGAGGCAGGATTAGAATTCAGGCTTTCCTAACTCAAACTCTAGCTACTACACCACCTACCCTTTGTTAATTGAAAAATAAACATATTTCTGGTGGAACTGAGTCTCCTCCATCTCTCCAACCATTCCATACACACTCAGTCTTTCAGCCAAGGTAGAAGCTATTTAGGCAGAATTATACCCTTCCTCCTTCCCAATTTCCAGGCTGCTCCAGATTGAATCCCTTTTAAATGGCTCACTCAGGCTTAGAATCAATTTACTTGATCACAGAACTGGACATTTGCCCCTTGGGCCCAAAATGAAGTAACAATAAAATTTGCTGCATCTACTTTACATTTCTGGCATTTTCAGAGAAGAGACTTGGCTTGCATTTCTGTTCCCCGGACACCCCAGCATGCATCCCAATTAGCTTTTCTGTGCAAGCTCTAAAAACAATGTCGCTGATGTGAAAAATGGGACATTTTCACAGAAGTTTAAAAAAAAGGCTAACAAAAATGATCGGTTTTATCTAATTTGTAATGTTGGCAGAAGAGTATGCTTGGCCTGAATTCACCCGTTGGAGTTATATATAAACTGGGGTAGAAGGAGACACGGAGTCATCCTTGTTTCTGTTCCTTACCAAATGAAATACAGTTGGAATAGTTCAAGGGCTTCTGTCCATGATGCCCTTGACAAGTTTAAACATAATCAGCTGCCCATATTTTACTGATGCATTTATATTTACTAGCAAGAGTCTTCTCTTAGGACTCTATAAACAAGAGAGATGGCCCTGGAGGGGAATTCAGTCTTTTAAAATGATTGTCCAAAGGCAGGTGTTTCTTGCAGCATCTGCTTTACAGATTAGTAAGAAACTCCTGGTTTTTTAAATATAAAGTAATATCCTCTTACCAAATACAAATTTCATTATAAACTTTGGTTTATTTTATAAAAAGGACTTAATATTACCCCCTCTCCTTTCTTCTTCCTCCTCCTCCTCTTTTTTCTTCTTCTTCTTTCTCCTCCTCCTCCTCCTCCTCCTTCTCTATTCCCCTCTCAATTTTGTTCTCCAATGCAACGTCGCTGCTTATGTTCTGAGCAAAAGTGGGCTGAGTCTTCAATTTGGAGCTCTTAGGTTCAAACTCCATTCATATTACTTATATTACCCTGGACAAGACTCTTTAGTCCTCAATTTCCTTGACTTTTAAAATGTTCAACTATATTATCTCTAATGCCTCTTTCAGTTCTAAATCTAAATTCATCTTGGTCAATTGTTTTGGATTAGCATAAAAAGTATAACCATCTTTCTCTTTTTCAGAAAATAAGCCTGGGCTAAATTTCATAAAAAATTTTTTTTAGCATTTTGAGTTACCAGTGTTTAATTAGCATATTGATTTCCCCCTTCATTTCTGAAAGAAATAAACAGATATCACCAGGCCTAAAGGGATTTTTAGAGGATATTTCAAGGATTTTTATCTTTTGTTGTATCTTGGGTCCCATTGTCTAGTGAAGCCCATAGACCCTTCTCAGAGTAATATTTTTTAAAAAAATGTACATAGGGTCCCATAGAAATCCAATATTCTTGAAATATAGTTAGCAAAATATCAATATATTTTTTAAAGTTTAAGATAAAGAAACTTTGATTTCAACTCTATTCTGAAAGCTAAGGCAAATGAGGTCCACAGAGAGGGATTGATTCTTCAAGGGCCACATGGCAGATTGAAGACTGAGTAAAGGATTTTTAAGGCAGTTCCTCTATAGCTTCATATTGTAGAGTTGCCAACACAACCGGGAACAATTTTTCAAGATAACTATTACTTTCTGGACTTCAGAACACAGTGTTTTATTCAGTATTGTCAGCTACCAGCAATCAAGCTCATTTGTTGTTCATGTGCTTTCCTCAAATCATTAATGGCTATTTTTTAAAGTTGAGGTATTTTTAGAGTCTCATGTATGTAGAACATTGGGTTTTGGGAGAAGGAGAATATGTAGTCCCTTTCCTCAAGAAAAGTGTGAGTTACCTGTGGAGAGAAAACACATACATGTGAAACAAATATGTCTTATATGTAAGTAGGATTTTAATAAAACATTATGGGAAATTCTATGGACCTAAGAAGGTTAATGATAAAAAGAAAAGTCTAAGACATATTCAGATTTTCATAGCAGCACATTTTGTGGTGGCAAAGAATTGGAAGCAGAAGCAATGCCCATTCATTAGAAAGTAGCTAAACAAGGTATGGTACATATAGGTGCTAAAATGTTTCTGTACTGTGTGGTAAAGTCATAAATGACTCTTTGTGACCCTATTTGGGGTTTTCCTAGCAGAGATATTGGACTGGTTTACTAGTTCCTTCTCCAGCTCATTTTACAGATGAGGAATGGAGACAAACAGAGTTAAGTGACTTGCACAGGGTCATCCAGCCAGTAAATATTTGAGGCTGTATTTGAACTCTGGTCTTCTTGACTCCAGGTCAGGCACTCTATTCATGGCTCCATCTTTTATGCTATAGGAAATGACAAATATGAATAAATGCTAAATAAATGAATCACTTGTGTTAAGTTCTGGGAAAACATAGACAAGGAAACAAAAGCAAAAGACTATAAAGAAATGCCATTAGTTTTATATGAACATATCTAAAGCAAAGTTGGGAGAGTCAGGAAAACAATAGACACGGTGACTACAACAATGTAGATGGAAGGAAAAAGGATGACAAAACAGCTGGAATGGTGCCCTAAATTAAAATGACAAAGATAGCCTCCCTTGAAAGAGATGAAAATAAACCTCTTTCTCTTCTTTGCAGAGATGAGACTTTGGATGTAGAACACTACATATAATATTGGACTTGATTGATATAATATTGCACAGTTTTGTTCACCTAATATTTTGTTCTCTTCATTCTTTTAAAATGGATGGATCAACTCCAATGCAAATATTAATAATATGAAAATAGGTCTTGATCAATGACACATGTAAAACCCAGTGGAATTGCTCATTGGCTATGGGAGGTGGGTGGGAGGAGGGGAGGGAAAGAACAGGAATCATGTAACCATGGAAAAATATTCTAAATTAATTAAATAAAAATTTTCAAATTTAAAAAAAATGGATGGATCAGGGCCACTTGGTGACTCAGTACATCAAAGAACCAAGCCTAGAGATGGAAAGTCTTGGGTTAAATCTGACTTCAGACATTTCCTAGTTGTGTGATCCTGGGCAAGTCACTTAACACCAATTGCCTAGCCCTTACTGCTCTTCTGTGTTGGAACTGATACTTAGTATTGATTCTAAAATAGAAGGGAAGTGTGATTAAAGAGAATGGATGGATCATGCTCTCTTTGGCAGCATTACTAAAAATGGTTGGGTCTCTAGAAGGTAACAAAATATATTAGGAAATGAAGATGATGAGAGATCAGATGTCAATTCCTTTTTTTAAAAAGAAATCCAGTGAATAGCATCCCCTTGTTTTATGATGACAAAGTACTTGGTATATACTATTACATTCCTTCCTCTCCCCCATATGAAGAAGTCTCTTTAATAAGAAGGGAAGGTATCATTTTCCTCATTTCTTAGATATATGAAGAAATAGTCCCAGAGAAAGTCAATGACTTTCTCTAAGTCATACAGCTAATAATACCTCATTCAAGACTAGATCTTCTATCAGAAGTCCAGGGCCATTACACTATATCATGTCAAATTAAATCAATTCAATGCATATTTGTTTGAGGCTTATTAAATATACAAGACACTCTATTAGGAACTTGGAACATAAAAACAAAATATTAAAATGTTCTTGCCCTCAAGTAGCTTACTTTCTCCTGGGAAGAAGGTCAGGGAAATGATGAGGATTAGACTTATAAACAGATAAGAAAGTGAAGGGCACAAATAAGAAATCAGATAAAATACTCAAGGAATGTTTGAGGAGTTAGAGAATGCTAATCTCAGGGAGGGTGGAATCATGGAAGGTTCTACACAAGAGTTGACACCTCAAGTGAGTCTTGCAGAAAATCTAAAAGGCAGAGAATATAATGCATTTCAGACTTAAGAAGATTATTTTGCTGAGTGTAAGGAGAATGAATTAGAGAAGGGAGCCAGGGAGATCCATAAGAGCATTGTGATAATAATCCAGGAGAGAGGTGATAAGAGTTTGGTTGGTGGCAAGATGAGTGGAATTAAGAAGATAAATGCAAAAATATTGTGGAGTTCTAATCAGCAAGAAGTGACATCTGAAGTATGAGGGAAAGAAAAGTGTCTACAAATTAGCAGTTAGTGATTTTGACTTTCACCCCTGGAAATTAATTTATAAACTAGAGATCATTAATAGGAGGCCAACCAGGACAGTGAAGGACCTCAAGTTGATGCCATGAGAGAATAATCAATTGAAAGAAATAGGCATATTGACCCTGGAGGAGAGAAGATTGGACAGAATGGTTGTTTTCAAGTGTTTGAAAAGTTACCATATGGAAGAGAGATCAGTCTTCTGTTTGGCTCCAGAGTGAACCAAGATCAGTCAATAGAATTAGCAAAGATGCTAATTTAGACTTGATTTCTGGGGAGAAATTCCCCAGAATTAGAGCTATCTAAAAGTAGAAATGGACTGTTTAAAGAGGTAGTGAGTTCTTCCTCATTGAAGATAGTAAGTTGAAATGTTGATTCTTTCTCTGGTGTGGGTTAGACTAAAGGGTTGCTGAGTTCCTTTTCAACTTGAAATTCTATGACTTTTGTGGAGAGTTTTGATTTTTTATTAAAGGGGGTCTAGAAAGGGAAGTAGGGATCCCAAACAGTCAGCATGATTTCACCAAGAAACAGGCCATGCCAAGCTAAACTCATCATCTTTTTTTGGCAAGGTTATCAGACTGATAGATCAAGGAAGTACTTACAGATATTTTATACGTTGATTTCCCCCTAGTCTTAGGAGTCTAATACCCTGTTTCCCCTATCTTTGACAAAAGATCCAGCTTCAATTAAACTGTGGTTAAAAATCAATTAAAATCCAATAGGAGCCCAAGATGAAATATCTTAATATTTTAGTTACATCACCATGAATAGGCTGAAAATACAACCATGCTCCTGAAACAGGATGGCTTTATTTATTAATAGTTGAAGAAATATTTTCAATCATCAAAAAAGTCATTCATATTTTCTTGTAGCCAAGATAGAGAGCTGGGGATTGGATGATAGTAGAGTTAAGTGTATCCAGACGTGGTTGAAAGAATAGACTAAAGAGTAGTCATCCATGAGTCATGAGCTTGAAGTTAAGTCTCTAATGGGGTGCTCCAGGGATCTTTTCTTGGCTCTGTGCATTTTTATTAATGATTAAGGTACAGATAGAATGATGTGCAAAAACATAGATCACACAAAACTTAAAGAAAGCTAAAATGTTCAGTGACAGTCAGTATCCCAAAAGGCATTTGATAGGTTATAGTGTTGTGATGAATATGAGATGAGATGAACATAAAATATGATTCTGTAAGAAAAAATTAAGTATTAAGCTGAGATTATAACAAGTTTCACAACTATAAAGTGATAAGGGAATGAATAATTATAGAATTGTTCATTTGAAAAAAAGATTTGTGGGTTTCGATTTTAATACACATAAATAATAAAATAGGATAGGTTAATCAAAGATGCTAATGCAATATTGGGCTACAATAATGGGGATATAATGTCAAGGTCTGAGACAATTGGCTTAAATTCAGCCTCAAACATTTAATAGCTATGTGACTCTGGAAAAGTCACATAACACTGTTTGGCTCAGTTTTCTCATCTTTAAAATGATCTGGAGAAGGAAATGGCAAATCATTCTAGTGTCTTTGTCAAGAAAAGCCCAAGAGAGATCATGGAAAGTCAGACATGACTAAAAATTACTGAACAACAACAACAAAAGGACTAAAACAAAGGTGACTTTCAGGTGGCACTGGGGTCACAACACTTGCTACTGCTATAGAAACTAGATTAAAATTTAATTAACAAGTATTTAATAGAATAAAAATAGAACAGAACATAAATAATGTTAATATGTGGTTTTCTAAGTCACTATGTGACTTGCAGGGATCATTATGCACAGTTCTCATTTCTAGGTGGCTTTGACACCACTAGACTAGATGATCTCAAAGATCCCTACCAGATCTAAATCCTATGAAACTGATGCCCAAGA
This sequence comes from Gracilinanus agilis, assembly GCF_016433145.1. Classification (NCBI taxonomy): domain Eukaryota; kingdom Metazoa; phylum Chordata; class Mammalia; order Didelphimorphia; family Didelphidae; genus Gracilinanus; species Gracilinanus agilis. Next base: position 59,630,197 of record NC_058133.1, read on the forward strand.
TGATGAATTTATTTGTCCAAGGAAACAGAGTAGAAGAATCTTATGATTTTGGAGAACGGATCTGTGGGATGGGTAGTATAAAAGCAGAAAGTGAAGTTACTGGAGAGATGAGAAAGAGATTTGCCACCAAGTGAAGAAGGATGCCAAAACCAAACCTCATAGTTTTGCTATGGATTAGACCTGCCATGGCAATGGATTATACTAAACCTCAAGGAGAATATGTAAATATCTTTGCTTATGGACAGAACAAGGGGAGGCAGAGACAGAAATGTCTAGAGATGGAAGGAAGCAAGAAATCATCTACTAAAAACCTATGGTGAGCAGGTACTTTACAAATATCTTATTTGATAATAAATGTATAACTCAGATTGAATTCCTTGTCAGCTCTAGGAATGGGGAGGGAACAAGAGAGAAAGATAATATGGATCATATAATTTGGAAAACTTATGTGGAAATTTTCTATTTAATAAACAAATAAATTGAAATCTAAAAATCTTATCTGAACCTCACAGCAACCCTGGAAGGTAGGTGCTATTATTATCCCTATTTTACAACTGAGGAAACTGAGGCAAGCACATATTAAGAGACTTGTCCAGGGTCAAAGAGATAAGTGTTTGAGGCTAGATATGAACTCAGGTCTTCTTGACTCCTTGACCCTATCTACTGGTATGGAGACTGAAGACCATGCTGAATAAAGATGGAAGAGCTTTGTGATATTTAGCTTGGGGAAGAGGAGACTCAGTGGAGATTTTACAGCTGTGTTTGAGTATTTGAAAGGCTGACATGTGAAGGATGGATGAGATTTATTCTGCTTGCCCAATGAATGGAGATTATAGAGGCAGATTTTGGACTGATAGGAGGAAACTTCCTGACAACTCTCCCTGCCCAATAGAAGAGTGTGCTGCTTCAGCAGTTACTGAGTTTCCTTTCACTTGCTCCTTATTGTAAAACCTAGATAACCACTTGATGATAGAGAGAGATTTTTGCTCAGGTATGCATTACATTAAATGGCCTCTAGTTCATTTGAAAGATTCTGTGATTCCTTGACTTCCAGGTGGTTAGAGCAATAGAAATCTCTATGACAAAGGCAAAGAAGACAGCTACAAAGTCATTGCAATATATCCGGGAGCTGGCAAGAAATCTTTGGGATGGGAGAGGAAAAGAATTTGTATTGTCAGGGTCCAAATCCAAACATTTGGAAAGATCAATAGAGGCTGATGAACAAAAACACAGCACAAACCTTGGCAAAGGGAACTGGCTGAGCACTCTTCCCTAGTTTAAAAAAAAGGAGAAGCAGGTTCTGGGAGGTAGTGAGAATCCTTCCAGGCTTGGATGTAATAGCAAACCAAAGCTTCCTCAGGCTAGATGTTTGAGTCTCTTTTTATTGGCATTTGGTCACAATGGATCAGAGGCAAGTGAAAGAAACAAATGCTTGAGTATCCTCTAAGCTATCCCAGCCACAGGTGGCATCATAAATTTTAACCCTGTGAATTATTTTTCTTTTCAATGCCTTTTTAGTGTCTTGTACATAGTATGCAGTTAAATATTTGCTGAATTGAACTGAAGTTTTTTCTATTTCCCCATAGAAGTAGCTTTTGAAAATTTTCCCCCCAAATCCATTCTACAACGGCTAGATATCCAAAAGATATAAATAAACGGGTCTCGAAAAATTTAGACTCACAAATTAACAAATATGTGAAAATTTGCTCCAAATAATAAATAATTTTGTTCAATAATACCCTACTTGTTGTGATCCATTTGGGGTTTTCTTGTCAGGGATACCAAAGTGGTTTGCTATTTCTTTCTTCAGATCATTTTACACATGAGAAAACTGAGACAAACAGAGTTAAATGACTTGCCCAGGGTGACCCAGCTAGTAAGTGTTTGAGGTCAGATTCAAACTCACAAAGTTGAGTCTTTCTGACTCCAGGCCTGGAACTCTATCTTCTCTCTATACTGCCTAACTGCCCACGTAAATCAAAACAACTCTATAGTTTTGTCTAACAACTGGCAAATTGGAAAAGATGACAAAAGATGGGGTTGGCTAGTGATGGATGTGTTGGAGAAAGAGACACATTATTAATACACTTGGTGGAGCTATGAATTGGTTGAACCATTTGTAAAGCAGTTTGGCGAATTGTTCTAAGAAAGAGAATAAACTTTCTATGTTTTAACCCAAAAATAGCACTACTGGGCATATATCTGAAGGGGGAAGAGGAAGAAAAAAGGTCTCAGATCCACAGGCACATTGTTAGCAGTGCATTTTGTAGTGGCAAAGAATTAGAAACAAAGCAGATGTCCTATAATTGGGGGACGGCCAAACACACTCTGGTAAATGAATGTAATGGGATATTTTGTCCTGACAGAAATTGAGAATATGATGAATACAGGGAAGAGCCTTATAAACATTTACAAAGTAAAATGAGAAGACCAGGAAAGCGATAGTCACAAATGAATACAACAAGGAAAATGAAAGCAGTGACAATAATCTAACTGAATGTTGAAATTAAAAATGCCCAAGCTTGCCCCCCCCAGAGAAAAGATATGAGAATACATCTCTTCATTACCCCCAGCCCCACCCCTATTACCGTTGTTGCAGAAGTGGGAGACTCTGAGCATGTGGAACATTGCATATCATGTTGGATTTGGTCTATATCTTGGTTAGTTTTGCTGAATTGTGTGTGTGGAATTTACCTCTTTTTTATTATTTGTATATAAGTGGCAGCTCTCTGGAAAGGGAGGAAGGATATATTGAGAAATGTAGGTGATGTAAGATTGGAAGAGATGGATTTCTGAAAAAAAATTAAAAAAACAAAAAATAAAAAGCTATCAGGTATACTAAAATGTCAAAAGATTTTCCTATAGCTTTGTCAGGAAAGGGTGGGAAATTTAGTGAATCCCTAAAATAGCAAGCTATTGGAGCACTAGAGAACTTAGACCATTACAACAGCCTTCTAATTGGTCTCCTGGCTTCTAATTGCTCCCTTAACACAGCTGCCATGTTGATATTTCTAGATCATTCGCTTTCAAGCTTATATCCCCAAACCCCTTGCCAGTGATGAATTGAGTTCTTTGGGTTCCTCCATCTCCTCAGGGTACCAAGATTAGGTGTGAGAGATTGAGAATGTCTTTGTAATCCTCATGATCTTCCCTGTATTAATGTGTTTCTCACTATGATTACCAGTTAATATTAATTAGTCAGACAAACTTAATTAGGTTTTGGAAAGGGGAATTTTACTCTAGAGACTCACTTAAAAGCATTGTCATCAAAATTCTTTGAGACACCACTTTGCTCATCTTGTCCTTGACTCTGTTAGCCATACTGGTCACACTGCTTGGATGCTGGGAAAACTGGCTAAATCCTCTGGATCTTTTCAGAGTCATGAGATTCCTTTGGCCAAGATTAGAGGTAGGAGGTTGGGGTGAGACCAAGGAAACTTGAGACTTGTGGCTCTCCTCATCTCGATTTCTTTTCAAGAGTATAGCTGGGGGCAGCAAGGTGGCTCAGTGGATAGAAAGCCAGGACTAGAAACAGGAGGTCCTGGGTTCAAATCTAGTCTCAGATATTGGCAGGTCATTTAACCCCAATTGCCTAGCCCTTACCACTCTTCTGCCTTGGAACCAATATTTAGTATTGCTTCTAAGATGGATCACAAGAGTTAAAATAAAAGTGTGTAGCTCTCTTTCCCATTGCCAGCAATTGAAATCTCCAATTCCACCTAATTCTAGGGCTATCTACAGGTCCCAGAGGGCCTTTCAGTCAATTCAAACAAACTTTCTATGGCACCTGGAGAAGTATCAGTCCCATGGTAGGGGCATCTACACAGGGCAGTGGAATTGGGAAGACCCGAGTTCAAATCCAGCCTCCAACACTTACTAGTTATGGGACCCTGGGCAAATCAATTAACCTCTGTTTACCTCAGATTCCTCATCTGTTGTAACTATCAAATGAAATGATAATTGTAAAATGCTTAACAAAGGTCCTAGCATATAATATGTGCTATATAAATGTTAGCTGTTATCTTTATTATATTTATTTTATAATTTTTAAACAACTTATATGAAATAATATAAATTAAAATATTTTTTTAAAATTTTATAAATACATCATATTATATTACATTTGCTCCTTATGAAAAATCTAGATGTATTCTCCATCTGATAACTGTATCAGAACATAGAATTTTATTTCTTGATTTAAAAGAATTAGGGAGAGGAAATAATTTGATGGATAGAGTAATCAACCCCCACTCTTTCACATATATTTGACCTTATTACTCAATCCTTTAATTAAGGCATTTCAGTGGCTCTCTTGCCTCTAGGATAAGACACAGACTCCTTTGTTTAGCATGTAAACGCCTTTTCAGTCTCATTTCGACTTGCCTTTCCAGATTAATTTCACATGACTTCCATCACACACTCTTTGTGATCAGGCCAAACAGCCTGCTTATTCTTCCCCATACAAGTCATTTTATCTCTAGCCTTTGTGCCCAGACTGTCCAACATCTCTATCTTTTAGAATTCTTGGCTTCCTTTAAGGCTCAGCTTACTTTTGAGCCTACATAGAACCCTTTTCTTGTGTTGCAATAGAAAGAGTCACAGATCTATAATCAGGAAGATCTGAGTTTAAATCCAGCCTCAGACACACCTCAGGCAAATCACAACCTTTGTTTGCCTCAGTTTCCTCAACTCCAAATTGGGGATAATAATAGTACCTGGCTCACAGCGTTGTTGTGAAGATGAAAATAAATCTGCTCAGTTTCTAATAAATGAAAGAATAAATGAATAAATGAAACAAATCAGATCTGGACCTCTGAGAGATTCAGCAGCCATGAGCCAGGTGAAAATTGGAAACCAATTTAGGAAAGAGTCAGGGATAACTTCCTGCATCCACCTCTTCCTTATGTTGAGGGGAGAGAGGAGAGCATTTTAAGTGAGGTGAATTATTCAAACAAAGGCATTAGGCAAAGAGAATTGAGCAGAACCAGAAAAACAATATAAACAGTGACTACAGCAATGGAACCGTAGGTTTGTTATAACAACGCCAAACAAACAAAACTGAATGCTGAAATTATGATGATCAAGGCTGGACACAAACAAGATACGCAAGGATGCACATCCTTCTTCCCCTTTCCGGAGGCAGGGGTCTATGGCTGTGGAACCTTGCGTTGGACCGAGTTGAGATTCTTGTTACTTTTGCTCAACTGTTCTCCCACCACACTTTAAAAAAATTATATATGATAAGGGATAGCTCTTTGGAAGGTGAAAAACATAAAGGATGTTTAAAAAAATCACTGAAGAAAGAAAGAAAGAAAGAAAGAAAGAAAGAAAGAAAGAAAGAAAGAAAGAAAGGAAGGAAGGAAGGAAGGAAGGAAGGAAGGAAGGAAGGAAGGAAGGAAGGAAGGAAGGAAGGAAGGAAGGAAGGAAGGAAGGAAAGAAANAAGAAAGGAAGGAAGAAAGAAAGAAAAATAGATTCTAGGGTTGTCTCATGTACTGCAGATTTTCCCACAACTTGCTTAGGATAGAGAGGGCAATTCAGTGAACCTTCACAGTCTAGGTATGGGGTCAGTGGTGAACATGGACTAATTTAGAGTTTACTAATTGTTCTTCCTGCCTCGAACATTTCCCATCTTTCAGGGAGCTTCCAAATGGTTATTCCTAAAGCATAAATCTGACCATATTACTGCCCTACTTAAGAAGTGTCAGTAGCTTTCAGTTATCTGTAGGATAAAACGCAGACTCCTTTGGCATTAAAATCCATCATAATCTCCCTAATGGACAACTTTCCAGACTAATTCTACATTACTTCCCTTCATGTGCTCTGTGTTCCAGGCAAACTAGCCTGCTAGCTCTTCCATATTCATGTTATTCTTTCTCTAGCTCCTGGATGCTTACTGTCTGCCATGCCTGGGATGCCCTCCCCCTCTTCCCTTCTCTTAGAATTCTTAACTCCCTTCAGAACTTAGCTTAAGTAACACTTCCTACCTTACCCCTTCCAAATTCCTAAGGTAAGAATTCTTTTTTTTTTAAACCCTTGACTTCTGTGTATTGACTTATAGGTGGAAGATTGGTAAGGGTAGGCAATGGGGGTCAAGTGACTTGCCCAGGGTCACACAGCTGGGAAGTGTCTGAGGCCGGATTTGAACCTAGGACCTCCTGTCTCTAGGCCTGACTCTCAATCCACTGAGCTACCCAGCTGCCCCCTCTAAGGTAAGAATTCTTAAGCTGGGGTCTGTGAACTTTTACATACATACTATATTAATGTTATATAATATATTTTACATTTATAATATATTATGTTAAATTGAAAAAATTATTATATGTCATACTTTTATAACAATTGTTATATAACATATTATTATATATGTCATCATACATATTATATTATTATTTAACATTACATGTTATTATATTCTATATATTACTTATTATAATTTATAACATTTATGTTACATACTTCATATATAACATTTATAATATGTCATCTGTATAACAATGTAAAATCTATACCCTATATAAATATGTATATTCTATATAGTTCTATATATTCTATCTATAATTATATATAATATAATTCTATAAATTCTGTATAAAGTAGAATTTATATCTACTTTTAATATTTTATTTATATTGATTTTATATACATATATAATACATATGAATATCTTTTTTATATTGATATAATATATAGGCTATACAATAGAATAAATATTGATAACTGCATGTTAATATAGTTGGTTTCATTTGTAATTCTTTGGATTTGATTTTATACATTTAAAAACATTATTCTGAGAAAAGGCAAATGGTCTTTGCCAGAATGCCAAATGGATCTGTGACTCAAAAAAGGTTAAGAATCATGTTATAATTGTTAGTATCTTTCCCTAAATCACTTTGTATTTAATTTATACATGCATACGTACACACACACACACACACACACACACACACACACACACACACACATATATATATATATATTTCTTCTTGACTTATCTGTGTACATGTTTCTTCCCGACCATCCCAAGTAGAAGGTAAGTATCTTAAGGATGGGGAGCTGCTTTGTTTAATGTCTTTGACTTCCCATCATCTATTCTAACACAATGCCAGTAAGTACTTAATAAGCCCAATTGAATGAATGAATGAAACAAACCATCTCCAGCCCAGGCTAACTCAGCAGAAATATGGCAGATAAAGAGTGGGAATCCAATATTCAGGGACAGCTGTAGATAGACCTTCTTGCCTTTCTCTTTTCATGGGGAAGGGGGAAGAGGGAAGAGGGTGTTCTGAATAAGAGGAATCACACTAGTAAAAGCATGGCAGCAGCAAAAGACTGTGTTTGGAAATCTGTGAGTAATATAATTTGATTCAGAGGAGTTGATGGAGAGCCAAGGTGTGGAACTCACAACCAGTAGTATTCCCAAGTCTTTCCCAAGCCAGAATAAAATGTAGTTCTTATCTGACTTTAATGTTTTGATTTATTTATAAAAATTTATTAAAAAAAGAAAATTTAGAAATATATCAATATGTGTTTTTCTAAGTCAATATGTGACCCTCAAGGATTCTTAGGTGCAGTTTCTTGGCCCCTCTGTCTCTATTTGAGTTTAATACCATTGATGTGGAGGAACATAAATTGGTGTCAGATTTTGGTGAGGTCTTGATTTAAGTTTAGGGGTTTAACTCAATTCTGTAGGCCCTAAGGACCCACTGAAGATTTTTTTTCAGCAGGGGAGTGACATGATTTTTCAAGAAGACTAAGCTAGCATTGCTCATGTCCTTGTATGCAGGATAGTACATGGAGCAAGAGCCTGAGATACTGTTTAGAAAGTTCTTTCCAAGTTTCAGTAAGGGTTTTTTTATATAAAGAAGGAAGAAATAATATTTAGAATCATAGAATTATAGAACTTGTGATGTTGCATATGGGGATAAGGGAGAGGGAAAACTCAGATAACTTTGTAGTTTTTAGACCTTGACTTTTGTTTTAAGATGCTGAAGCTAGAACCCATTCCCCTTCATAAAATCTCATGCTTCTCGATATTTAGTTTATCTATTGAAAACGTGCAGCCTGTTAACTCAGTTAAATAAATATTCCTTCTCAAACTAAGCAGTTTTAGGCATATCTAAAAGGTCTTTTTGCTCGACTCTAAAGCCTTGTCATCTCATTCTTCCATGAGGAATCTATCTCATCTGAAGGGTCACTTTTCCTCAAAGCAGGTATTTAGAGTTCACAGACTAAACCTTCCATTTAACAACACAGTTCCATCATGAGTTTTTCTTTTTTCTTCAAAAGCCTGAACTCCTACCATTAGAGATGAAGCAGAGGGAGATGCACAGAGAGTTTGAAAATTTTAGGATAGACTGAAAAGCAGTTGATAGAGGACTAAAAAATTATGTAGAAGAGACTTTCCTCTTTTCCTGATTTTAAAAATACCTTCTACATACTCCAGGCACTGATCGAGGACAAGAAAATATGTAGAAGAGACTTTCCTCTTTTCCTCCTTTTAAAAATACCTTCTACATACTCTAGGCATTGATAGAGGACTAGAAAAATATGTAGAAGAGACTCTCCTCCTTTCCTCCTTTTACAAATACCTTCTCTATACTCCAAGCATTGATAGAGGACTAGAAAATGTGTAGAAAAGACTTTCCTCTTTTCCTCCTTTTAAAAATACTTTCTACATACTCTAGGCATTGATAGAGGACTAGAAAACTATGTAGAAGAGACTTTCCTCTTTTCCTCCTTTTATAAATACCTTCTCTAAACTCCAAGCATTGATAGAGGACTAGAAAATGTGTAGAAAAGACTTTTTCCTCTTTTCCTCCTTTTAAAAATAGCTTTTATATACTCCAAGTGCATGTTAGAAGAAAAGAGATTATTTTTATGTGTAGACTCTGAAAGATCATTTTCTTTATCTGTAAAATAGAATAATGATATTGGAATAATAATATTAATTGATATCAATATATTAATGGAATGATAATACTATAGTATGTGGGACTCCAGATAAGATAGTGTATGTAATCTGTTTGTAACATATTAAAGCATCATATGGGGGGTCCCAAAAGACTTAAGCCTTAATAGATTAAAAAGATGCTAAGACTTTTGGGACACCCCATAGATGTGTTTAAAATATAAAAATGGTTCCATCTACTCCAGACCGTCAGATATGAATAGGGCATTCTTGCTCCTGTGCCTTTGATCGTGACCATCCTCTTCTTCCTGCCTGGAAAATCACAATCTCAGCAGAATGGCTTGGCCACTTAGGCCATCATAAACTAAAAGCTCAGCTAAATAAAATTACAGGTTTATATTGGCGTTTAATATAAGGGAGAGAGGAACACAGTAAGAGAAGGGGGAGGAGACGATGGAACAGGGACAGAGGTAGTAAATGCCAAGGCTCCCACCCCCTGTATCCCCCAGCTGTTCATCCAATTAATATTGCCAGGTGCCCTTGTCTGCATCATCGCCTGCTGCCTGGGGGAGAGCTGGCAGGAGATGGTAATTAGGGAAATCCCCAGGCAGGGGAAGGGTAATCCTTGTCAAGGGAGACCAGACAAGAGAAGTCCAAAACAGATCCGAAGGCCAGATGGAGGTCAGTTATCTGAGGGTACTGATGTCCAAGGGGCTAAGACAAGTGGCTGAGTTTATTGCCGGGCAGTCAGTTTAAAATATTGGGAATCTGGGTTTAAATCATCAGTATAAATACCAAGAAGCCGAATTGCAGGAAGCACAGGGAAATGGCCCAGTCTGAACCCAACCAAACTGGTTCCTGGAAGCTTTGGGCTGTTTCTGGTAGCATCTGTGTCTGACTCCAGCTGATGCTCTGCCTCTTGCTGATTCAGCTACCCCTATTTATGTCAAGGGTCTATGCATGTGGGGGGGAAAGACCTCTTTCCTTTTCCAGGATGAAACTCTTCTTTTTGAAACTTTCTTTTTTGAGATGCATATGTCTGCCCCAAAACCTCATCTACTGATCTGAGTTTGGGTATACAGCTCTGCCTTCTCTGGAGTTTTTGGTTTAGGGAAGAATCAAGAAGAGTCAAGGTGATGTCATTCCACCACTCTTTCTTCCCATCCTCTTGATTTATGAGTCTGTGTCTCTGAATTCCTGTGTGGTCTTATAGTAGTAGACTTTTGGGGGGGACTGCAAAGGGCTTCATTAATATTTAACTTTATTTTTATTTTTTAATTACATATAAACAAAAATATTTAACTTAAAAAAAGTTGAGTTCCATATTCTCTCCCTTCCTCCCCTTCCCTTTCCTTGAAAGGGCAAACAATTTGATATAGACTATACATGTGCAGTCATGCAAAACATATCTATATTAGCCATGATGCCAAAGAAAATGCAGATAAAAATTAATCATAAAGAAAGCTAAAAAAAGTATACTTTAATCTGCATTTAGACTCCATCAATTCTTTCTCTGGAAGTGAATAGCATTTTTCATCCTAAATTCTTTAGAATTATCTTGGATCATTGTATTACTGAGAATACTTAAGTCACTCACAATTAACCATCAGGCAAAAATATTGCTATTACTGTGTACAGTGTTCTCGGTCTACTCATTTCATTTTGCATCATGTTGTGTAAGTCTTCCCAGATTTTTCCAAAATCATCCTGTTTGTCATTTCTTGTAGCACAATTGTATTCCATATATGTTAGGTTTTTTTTTTTACTTTCTTAAACCTTTCATCAGTAGAGACAGTCCAGAATACTCTGCTTTGGGATGAAAGGAGCACAGGTTTGGGTGGGAAAGGACCGAGGAGAGTGATGCTCACTTATTTTGCAGATTTTAATCATAATATAGTAGAGACAGCTAAGGTGGGACAGTAGAAAAGGGAGATACTTGGAGATAGGAAGACCTGAGTAAAAATCTTTACATAAACATTTAGTTATGAGACCCTGGCGAAATCACTTAAATTTTCTCAGCTCCAATTTCATCATCTGCAAAAATTTTATACACACACACACACACACACACACATATATATATATATATATATAAAAGCATCTACTTCTTCACAGGACTATGTAAAGACTAAATGGCTTTGCAGACCAAATGGTATATATAAGTATTAGTTACTGCTATCAGTGTCATATTTATTATAATCTTGTTATAATTATTTTTATAATACTAAGTACTCTAGTTATTCAGAATGATTCTTATGTTATCCTATTTAAGCCTTAAAATGACCGTGTAAAGTAGGTAATGGAAGTATTATCCACATTTGTTCTCTTTTTTAGAAGAGAACAAATTATTGTAGTACACCCCTCCCTTTCTCCCTTTCTTCCATCTCTATTATTTTCCTAAACCCTCCCAAATCCCAAGAGCAGCAGAGAACCCAGGATTCAGGGGAAATAGAAGGAAAACTATGGAGAACAATAGTCAGGTGAGAAATCATGTATAGATTTAAATGGAGAATTGTATTTTGTCTTGGGTCCTCAAGACTTCTGCTATACATTCTTCTGAATGATAAATAAATTAAAACTAAGCTTCTTGCCACCCCATGCAAGGGGGTCCAGAAAGTCTATTATCTAGGGATACAGAAAGTAATTTTCTTCAGCAGATCAGCAGCAAGCTGAATGTAAAGTCCTTCCGATGAGAGATTTTTCTTTTCTCTTCTTTTTTAATGGGTCCTCACCCATAGAAGGCACTTAATAAATGTTTGCTGATTAATTGATCTCCTAGACAGGAGGAAGTATGACCTACCCCCAGGATTTCAGCAGAGCCTTTTTTTCAAGAGTTGAGAGGAAGGATAGTTATAATTTAATAACCTAACATTTTATAAGGGTTATTAGTCCCAAATGGATGGGGAACTATCAAGGACAAAATTTTGAAGGCAACATCAGAAATAGTTTCAAAGAGAAGGAAAGGGGAGGTAGATGGGGACAAGCCTGTCTAAAGATTGATATGGAGGTATAAGAAACTCACTGTCAAATTCAGGCTTTAAAAATGCCTGCATAAATATAGAATAGGCCAGTAGCTGGGAGCAAATACAAAAGATAATGTTGAAAGCACTACAGCCCAGAATGAGATGAGGTCTGTCATGAATACTAAAAAGAAGAATCAAAGAAGAGATAAGACTACTGGTGAATGGGCTGATGATGATAAATGATTGTGGGAAGATTGAACTACTCATTTTTTATTTTGCTTTTGTTTTTCTTCTCCAAAGAAAGAGATTTTTGGACTGGGTTAGATAAGATAAAAATGATCACCAGGGAGAAGAAAAACAGGATAAGTGTGGGGATGGTCACGCACATCTAACTGTATTTAAGTTCAAACCACAAGGTCTGGGGAAATTACATCCTGGAACAGGGAGTCTTAACTTCAGATCTATAGGATCCTGAGGGATCTGTGAAGAGGTTTCATGACATGGGGTGGGGGGATTACATCTCTATTTTCACTAATCTCAAGCTGAATTTTAGCATTTCCTTCAGTTATTTTGAGAAGAGGTCCACAGGCTTCACCTAAAGGATTGCCTAAAGGATTAAGGACACAAAAAGATGAAGAAACCCTGTTTTAGAATAATAAAAGAACTGGAAGGTATTATTTCTGATTTTTTTCAATGAGCTTTGAAAGATCTTGGAGAGTAGGAAAGGTTCCCTAGGTCTTTGAGAAGGACAGACATCCCAATTTTCTAAAAAGGATAGATAGTAAAACATCATTTGCTGAACTTGACTTTTATTCATAGCAAAATTCTAGAGCATATTATTAAAGGTTAGAAAGAGAAGTGATACTTAACAGAAAAGGTCATGTCAGACTAATTTCATTTTATTTGACAAGGTAACTAGACTCCTTGAGAGTAAATACTGTTTTATTCTTTGTACTTGTATTCCCAGCACCTAGCAAACAGTCTGACCCTTAATAAAAATTTGTTGGTAAATTGATCGATCAGGAAAATTCTGAAGATTAGATGTACTGAGGTTTCAGCAAAAGATTTGAAAAACTCTCCACTCTGCTTACATAGAATGTGGAATCTTTATTAAGATAAAGAGGCAACATCAATTTGGAAAGTTCTTTAGTGGAATGTTCCAGGAGTCTGTACTTGACCTGTTGTTCAAAATTTCTATCATTGATTTTAATGAAGGCATAGATAGTGGGCTTGTTAATTTAAAAAAAAAAAGAGATTTTATTGAAAACTTGACATTGCAAGTCAATGCAAATATAACTAAACTTGCTTAGTAACTATTTTCATTTGTATAAATTTAGGTGCATAGATTATCATAACACCAAGTCCCTCTTCTAAATACCCATCAGGATGTTTTATATATTCACTCTGATTTGATTTTCTTCCTCTAATCCAAGTATGATCTTGTTTTATTTTATTTTTGCTTTGATTGTTAAAGATCTTTCCACATTTATGGTATTTCTCATACTTGGTCTGCAATATAATATAGATTATATATACTTGCATAATCTGAATATTATATCACACTATTAATTTAATTTAATAAATATATCATTGTATTAGATATGTTAAATGCATTATATAAAATACAATACATAATTGCATATATACCATCATGAAACTATATTATATATGCAGTATTTCATTACATTGATATGTCACAATTTATTCAGCTGCTTCCCTATTGTTTAAGCAATAGGGAAGCAGCTGAATAAATAACGTCATAGAGCTAGGGCTGGAAGGGACTTCAGAAGCCATCTAATGCAACCTTCTCATTGTATAGTAGAGGAAAATGAGCTCAGGCATTGTATGACTTGCCCAAGGGAGTTTCTGGTTGTTTTTTAATAATTAATAATTTTTTTAATGTAATGGAAGCTCCATATAAGTCAACATGGCAGCCCAAAAAAGATAATGTTATCATAATCTGCATTAAGAGAGGTATTGTGCCCAGGATGGGGGAATGTGCCCAATATGCTCCACTCCCCTGGTTAGGCCACATCTGAAGTGCTCATTAAATGCTGGACTCGACATTTTAAGGGAAGACACAGACAAGCTGAAGTATGTCTAAAAGAGGATTACCAAGATGGTTATAGGACTGGAGAATATCCATAGGAGAATCAGTTGAAGTATCTTTTTCTCTGGATAAGAGAAGACCTAATGGAAACATGATACTTAAATTCATATATTTGAAGGCCTGACATATCAAAGAAGGATTAGATTTTTATTTGGTTCCAGAGGGCAAGAGTTTAAGCACTGGTTGAAAACTACAAATGCAGATATAAGCTTTATATCAGGAAAAACTGCCTAATAATTAGGAAATATCTATCCCAAAATGGAATAAACTGTGCCAGAGGTTTCCCTTCAGTGGAGAGCTTCAAGTGGAGAATGGATGTCTACTTGTTAGGAATATCATAGAATAGCTTCTTTGATTCAGATCAGACTAGATGCCTCTGAGGTCTCATTCAACGTTTAAACTAAATCTAGTATGGTGATGGTTCCTCAGTAGGCACTCTGATGATTCATGTGTGATTGATGAGTTTAGAAGCCCAAGAGAAAATTAAATGCAAGCTTAAACATCTTTTAATTTTCTGACTATTTTTGATTTTTTCTTACTCTGTGAATAATGAGTTGATTACTTTTCTCCCAAGTTATGTGTATATGTAAAACAAGGGAGAAACAAACAGATAACTGGGAATAGAATCCATTTGGAGTAGGAAGAAAGTTCAGGGGATACAGTTTCCTTTTGTTTCTCCATCTTTCCTCTACCTTTAACTAGCCAATGATTTGAGGATGTTCCTTGTTGTTTGCTGAGTTTTCTCAGTTTCTTTAATTTCTCAAAAATGTTTTAGGTAAAACTATCAATAAGCACATGAAAAGTGTTCTAAATCTCTTATAATTAGAGAAATGCAAATCAAAACAACTCTGAGGTATCACCTCACACCTAGCAGATTGACTAAAATGACAGCAGGGGAGAGTAATGAATGTTGGAGGGGATGTGGCAAAATTGGGACATTAATGCATTGCTGGTGGAGTTGTGAATTAATCTAATCATTCTGGATGGCACTTTGGAACTATGCTCAAAGAGCTTTAAAAGACTGTCTGCCTTTTGATCCAGCCACAGCACTGCTTGGTTTATACCCCAAAGAGATAATAAAGAAAAAGACTTGTACAAAAATGTTTATAGCCACACTTTTTGTGGTGGCAAAAAATTGAAAAATGAGGATATGCCCTTCAATTGGGGAATGGATGAACAAATTGTAGTATCTGTTGGTGATGGAATACTATTGAGCTCAAAGGAATAATAAACTGGAGGAATTCCATGTCAACTGGAAGGACCTCCAGGAACTGATGCAGAGTGAAAGGAGCAGAACCAGAAGAACACTGTACACAGAGACTGATATACTGTGGCACAATTGGATGTAATGGACTTCTGTACTAGCAGCAATGCAGGGACCCAGGACAATTCTGAGGGATGAGAAAGAAAACTAGCCACATTCAGAAAAAGAACTGTGGGAGCAGAAACACAGAAGAAAAACAACTGCTTGATCACATGGTTTGATGGGTATATGACTGGGGATGTAGACTCTAAATGATCACCCTATTGCAAACATCAATAATATGGAAATAGGTCTTGATCGATGACACATGTAAAACCCAGTGGAATTGCTTGTTGGCTATGGGAGGGGGATGGAAGGAGGGGAGGGAAAGAACATGAATCATGTAATCATGGAAAAATATTCTAAATTAATTAAATAAAAATTTTCAAATCAAACAAAAATTGTTCTAGGTCTAGACCTTTATAGTCTGAAATTTTAAAGCATGGCTACCTACAATAAATATTAGCCTCATAGTCTGTTTTCTTGAAGATTCAGACAGGGGTAGAGGAGATGCCTCTGAGTGCAAGAGTAGTCAGGCTGGAATTTGCCATCTCCTCTGAACTGAGACCCCTTCCACTGCCTCCAACAGGCATTGGATATTTAATATATGCAGCCTTGTACTTTAATTTTCTGATTCCACATGCACCTCACCCAATTCTAGTCTGTCATAATGATAAAAGCTCATATTCATGTAACACTTTAAGGTCTACAAAATTCTTGCTTTGCAATGACATCTTTGCATATAGCCAGTTAATAGACACTCTCAGTCCCCCTTTACAGACATGGAAACTGAGTCTCTGAGAATTGAAACAATGTGCCCAGAGTCCCACAGCTAGTAATTATCAGAGCTGAGAATCAGATAAAAGAACTGCAGAATCTCTGTCCTATCCTACATGTTGTCTCTGTCTTCTCCTAAAGGAGAAGGGTGTTATCTCTTTCAGCTTCATAAATCATCATTCTTTCATTCCTTCCCCAGAGCATAGAACCTTGCACAAAATAAGCACTCAATAAACATTAATGTCATCAATCAATAGAGTAAGCCAGCTGTTGACATCTTGACTTTACATTCAAAGTGACTGGGACCCAAAGAAAGGGAGGGAGTTGATTAACCAAAGAACATGGCAGACAAGTAGCAGAATCAGGGTTAGAACTAAAATTTTTTCCATGAGAAAGAGCTGCTCTATCCCAACCTGAGACTCCTTATTACCTGATGTTTATTCCAAAGTGTTGGCATATGAATTGCCTGTTAGTTCTCCCAGTGTAATCTAAGCAGTGAGTAGTACCAAGCAGTTGAGAAAGCCAAGAGCATCAAGTCCTCCTAATTGGACACACTTCCCTTAACAGACTCTGAAAGTCTATCTAAAGATACAGGGGACAAATAGTCATCCTGAATCATAGACTTCAGGACCATATCTATCCACTCTTTATTATGCTTAGCACTCTGCATTTCTGGGCTACAGAATCTATTTCAAGAGACAAAAAAAAATATTACATAGCAGTTTTAGGGACAAGTATCTGTTTCCTCCTAGGTTTCTCCTCTCTAGTTTTCCAAGCCTGAACAAAAGGCTCTGAGACCACACCTGACTTTCTTTACTGTACTTATCTATTGTGACTACTCTGCATTTCTGGGCAACAGAAATCTATTTCAAGAGACAAAAAAATTACGTAAAGGTTATTAGGTTCAGGAGTCTTTCCCCTTCCAGTTTCCTTCTCATTTTAGTCTTCCAGACCTAAGGAGAATTGTTGCTCAACCCAGCTAAATTGTCTGTCCTATACTTTGTTATATGCTGTACTTCCATGCTAGAAACGATGAAGGGAAAAACAGCTTACAGAAAACACAACAAGAAACCTAACTAAGATGATCTCAAGAACATTTAAGGATAAAACTAGAAAGACAAAGAATAGATGAAAAACTGTAAAATCTATGAATATTTCTATGACAACCTTTTTGCTTCATTAAAGCAGAACCAATACATTTGGGTTATAATACCACAGCATTCAATATATGAAATGGCCCTAAAGAAAATAAAGATGGGGAAAGTAGATGGAGAACAAAAATGATTCTATGCTGGGGGTTATGCAATTTGGAGAGTGTTGAGGGATCATATTTAAAGAAATTAATTCAATTAACATTTATGAAGAACCTACTATGTGTTAGGCAATTAAAAATAACCTTTACTTTCTATCTTAGAATTGATACTTATTTTCAGTTCCAAAGCAGAAGAGTGGTAAGAGCTAGACAGGTGGGGTTATATGACTTGGCTGGGACCACACAGTTACTCCGAGGTCAGATTTAAACCC
Organism: Gracilinanus agilis; assembly: GCF_016433145.1. Lineage (NCBI taxonomy): Eukaryota > Metazoa > Chordata > Mammalia > Didelphimorphia > Didelphidae > Gracilinanus > Gracilinanus agilis. Next base: position 59,647,783 of record NC_058133.1, read on the forward strand.
ATGATCTCCAGGCTTGGCTCTCTATCTATCAAAGCCATCTAGCCACCTCAGACAATTTTTTAAATCACTGGGGTTACAGAGATTAAAATGGAATAGTTTCTGTACTCAAGGAGTTTACATTCTGTTCAGAATTGGCATGTGAATAGAAAAATACAAAAAATGAATCAAAATGATTTGTGGGGAAGGAAAATAGGGACTGGGGAGATCAGAATCATCTTCCTTTAGGAGATGATACTTGAATTTTGAAGGAAACAAGAGTTTCAACTACTCTGAAGCAAAGGGAATGAATTATAGGCATGAAGGACAGTCTTCAGAAAGACATGGCAATGGGAAATGGAATAGTGTATATGGAGAAGAAAATAGATGAGTTTGGATGGAATATTGAGTGTGCTAAGAAGAGTAATGTGAAATAACCCTAATAATATAGGTTGGAACCAGATTCTGAAGGGATTTAAAAACTAGAGTTTAGATTTTATTAAAAGGCAATAGGAAATCATTGAAGCTTCTTGATTAGAAGATGAACATGACTAGAACTGAACTTTAGGGATATAGCTTTATCAAAAGCCTAGAGAATGGATAGGAGTAGAGAAAGATTTCAGGGAAAGAAACAAGTAGGAGGTTGTTGAAATAAGTCTACATGAGGGATTAGAGCTAGGTTAGTGGCTGTATGAATTGGAAAAGGGTGGATTCAGATGCAAGAAATTATTGTGGAATTAGAATGAACAAGAGTTGGCAACTGATTGGACATGAGGGCTAATGGACAGGGAAGAGTGGATATATACATATATTGAGAGCATCGCTGATGAAGTCATCACAGATACTTTTTTCTTTTCTCTGTTTTTTAACTCTTACCTTCCTTCATAGAATAAATACTGTGTATCATTCCAAGGCAAAAGAGTAGTAAGGGCTAAGTAATAAGGGGTTAAGTGACTTGCCCACAGCCACACAGCTAGGAAATATTTGAGGTCATATTTGAACCCAAGACCTCCCATCTCCAGGCCTGGCTCTCAATCCACTGAACCCCCTAGCTAGCACCTAGAGAACAGGCATATTTTTTGTCAATTATATTTTATAGCAGGCTGCATTTTTATAGTCATATAATTTACTGAAAGTGATATAGAATACAAAATTCCTAGGGTGATTATCATTTGTTGACTATCAAAAAACATTTTATTTGGACAGCAAAGCACTGTCTTAAAGATTCTCCTTGAACAAAGTATTTTCCATGCAAATGTCAAAATCACATAGGAATCCTTGAAAGGTATAAAGAACCAGCCTTGCTTAATGAGCCTCTAATTATTACTGTCAAACGAGGCAGCATAAAACCAGGAGATAGATGTTTGTCCTAAGATATTTACTACCATTGAAAGGGAGGATGCCTGGTATGGAGTCTGAATGGAACAGTGGTCTCCTATAGATGATATGGTCTGCAACAAGTTCCTACTTGAAGATGTGATTGTGATGATTGCATCAATTTCTGTACCACTACAGACATTCCAAAATGAAACCCATAATCACTCAAAAAGAGTTTCTACTAACTGTATATGAGAGCTATCCTAAGAGGAAAAAACAAATGACTGAAGACCTTTTGACCAAACTATGTAGTTTTGTGGGCATCTCAGAGAGTTGGTACAGGGGTACATCAGTCCTGACCTGAATAATCAGTGAGCCGAGCCCAGAATTTGGTAGGAAAGGGAAGAAAAGACTTGATTGATTCTGTGAATTTCATGGTTCTTCTAATAATGTCTTCTCTTTAAGAGACTGGCCTTATCCAGGAACTCCTCCTTCTCTCCAGAATATTGTCTCAAGATCATAAAAGGCTGGTACTATCCAGGCATTGCCTTTTTGCTTGAAGGCTTTTTAAAAAAAAATTCAGGAAATCTTTTCCTTTCCTTTATACCTGGAAGGAAGGGTTGTATGGCTCCATCTTCCCTTGTAGTCATAGAGTTGAAAGATTCTGCCTTGCTTTTCAGGTCATGTGGGTAAGAACAGGTACAACTGAAATATGCCTTTACCCCTGTATCTCTGTGGCTGCCACTAGTGAATACTGTGGTACTGATGTGGGAGAAACCATGTTGAATTTCTGCATTCTAGTCTATTCTGAACTGTTTCTCTGGCTCTTTGCTATAAATCCATCTTTTCCACAAGATCATTTATAGTCTTAGTCCAAAGTGAGTATTGGTTCTTCTAAACCTTGATTCTCTTTTTCAACCAAATCATTCTTATTTTTTAGATTTATTCACCTTCATTGAGAAGGTAGCATGTTGTAATGGAGGGAGAGATGACCTCTGAGTAAGGAAGACCTGGGTTAAAATCCTACCTCTGGCATAGTTTATTCGCATAATCCTGGGGAAGTTGTTTGACTCTTTAGTACTCAAGGCAAATCTCTAAGAATATAAATTGTAAGATCTGACCTGAACTATAGAGTAGTTTTCTCATTGGAAGTTCCTTCTACTAATGAAATCATAGGTCCAGTCCTTATCCCTTTCTAATGAGGTAAATGGATGGAAAATAAAACAGGACCTGGAAATGTTCTAGTGAGATGTCAATGGGAATATCCACACCCTCTATAGTTAGATGTAATCTAAATCCATAAACGATTAATTCCTAAGAAACTAATGAAGTTAATCTACTTAAAATCAATGTTGGTTGAGTTCCCCTCTCATAGTTTTTAGTTGATCTTGAAAGAAATACAAATATAATGCAATTCCCTTACTTCAAGTCCCCCATTATTCTCTCCCCACTAATTGTATTTTCTTGCTATCCATTCCTGCTGACATGGAGATCATCAGTTCTGTTGTTTTTTTGCTGCTAACTCTTTGGCAAACTGTCTTTTCTATTTTGTTTTTTTTTCCTTTTTGGCTATTCACTGTATCAGCATGGTGGGGAGAGGAAGGGGGGCTTCCTTGCTGGGGAATTCCAAGCAATGCATTTTTTAAAATTGGCTTTCCCCTTTTTTCTGGCTTTTCTACCTTTTTGTTCCAATTATTTTGGGCTTCTTGCCCAGGCATATTTGATCCAAAATTCTCACATAGCTGCCAATGCTGAACAGTCATTGTACTAAGCTGTGAAAAGGTCTTCTGAAGAAATCTACTTTCCAGTGACTTCTCACCTCTGCTTTCTCTTCTTTCTTTTTACTACTGGTTAGAACTGTCTAATTTACAACTTGCCTCTCTCTGGGGATGTTGTCTTTTGTCTTAGCATTTACTAAGGCATCAGAGTATTAACTTTTAAGTAAGGCATAGCTTCTCCGCTCAGGACCTTTCTTTTGAAAAGTTCAGACTTAAGGAAAAAGGATTTAGAAAAAAATGGCATCATTGATATATGAATCAGTCTAGGCAACAATTTAAACATTTCTCTTTCTATCACCAGGGCCTGCTGCTAGATCTAGTCAAGATATTCTCTTTTGGCCCTTACAGTGTCTTTCAGAGAGTCATAGGAATTAGAGCTGCTGGAAGAAACTTTGCCTAACCCTCAGCAAAATGACTTATCTAGATCCACACATTTAGTATTCAAATTCAAGTCTCCCTGACACTGAATTCAGTTCATTTTCTACCTCTTTAGGTGGTCTGCAAGTTGTCTCCTCCAAGAAATTTTTACATTCCAGTTGTGACTTCTCAAACCCTCCCTTAATCCTTTCTCTTCTAAGTCCTGATTTGTAGGATCTCCTATTCCTTTAAGACCAGCCATCTCTTACATAATTTCTCAGCCCCTCCTTTGTCGTGGTCTTAAGAATGAGAGATGTCAAATCACCAAGACAACAACACTCCAGCCCAAAGCAGATTAAAAAATAATCAAGAAATATTTGAGAGAATAAATAAAACTACAAAGGGGTATGTATAATGTTATCATGTGGTTTTCTAAGTCAATATGCTCTTGAAGAGAACTTTATGTATGAATTACTGCCCTATTTTTCTGTTTGATTTTGACTTCAGTAGTGTGGATGAAGAATAATTTGAATCTTTGGAAGAAAAAAATGTTTGGGTGACTTTATTACTTCCCTTGGCATGGAAAAACCAAAGAAAACTGTCTGAGTATACCCACAATCTCAGTCTCCTCCCAGAAAAAGGCTTCTCTTTTGTTCTACTTGTCTTCCCAGAAGCTCCAGCAACATTAAAGAACATCCTGGGTTGTTTTGAAACATTCTAGAATACTCCTTTGACACCTAGCTTCCGTTATGTAGCATAACATACTGTTATTATAATACAGCATATTCCTTTGAGGCTTGTGTTACAGCCCAACTTCCTGAGAGGAGACAGAAGACAGTAGGAGCCTTATCTCTGGAAGCATTTATAATGGCAGTATACAGGAAACATAGAAAAGGACATTACTCCAATCTCCACGGAGACTGAAAAAACTCCATTGCTCTAAGGGCAGAACTGGGAAGTTTACAATGTTTCAGGGGAGGGACATAATGCTTACCAAATAAAAGAGGATTCAGTAATTATTCCTGCAAAAACCTCCTCCCCAATAAGCTTCTATGCTTTAAACAGCAGGTCATATTCCATTTCCTTATATATGGTGACTGCCTAGCTGACTGCAGCTTTCCAATGGTCCAAGAGCTGGTCAGTTCCCTTTGGTTGCCAAACTCTTGCTTCTGTTGACACGGCATCTTTTTGCAGAGCGTAGCATCTTCTGGTCAGCAGGATGTCTGAAACACCCATGAATTTCATTCTCCTCTAATAAGTGACCTCCTCTAGGTCTCTTTTACCTTAAAATAAAACACATCCCACCGAAGTGTTCTTCACTTTTGAGTTTCTCGTGTATATTCTGGGGAGTTATTATAACTGAATAGTATTGTGATAAGACCTTTTTTTTTTTTAAATCCCCACAAGCCAGGCAAAAACTTGAACAGATATTCTGCCCATTTGTCACCCTTAATTGTCTTCCTATCAGGTTCAACTCTTCTTGTCGTTTTCCACAACCACAAATGGAAGAAAGCACAATCCTAAAGCCTTGGCTCTGGATGTAAATTCATATTAAAGACTTACAAAGTTTCCAGGAAAAAAAAGAAAAGATTATGCAGCTTCTTTTAGGTTCTTGGCAGAGGGAGTTCTCACAAGACCAAAACATCTCTCTCATCATTATTCATGGATATTCTTAAGGTCCTTCTATGGAGGTAAGGTTTTATGGGGAAGGTAGGTGGCTCACTGAACAAAGCTCAGAGTTTAGAGTCAGAAAGACCTCAGTTCAAATCTGACTTCATACATACTGGCTTTGTGACTCTGAATATGTCATTTTACCTCTACTTGCTTCCATTTCCTCAACTATAAACTGGAGATAAGAACATTATCTACACCTCATGGTTATTTTGAAGATCAAACAAGATAATATTTGTAAAGAATTTATAGAGTACTAGGACAGAATTCAGGAAGATCTGAATTCAAATCCAACTTTAGATGCTTACTAGATATGTAACCCTGGGCAAGACTCTTAAATCCTATTTGCCACAATTTCTTGATCTGTCAAATGAGCTGGAGAAGAAAATGACAAATCATTTCAGTCCAGTATCTTTGCCAAGAAAACTGCAATTGGGGTCATGAAAAATCAGTCATGGCTGGAACAACTGAACCACAGCAATAACACAATACGTGGAACCTGGTAAGTGGGCTATATAAATGGTAGCTATTGTTATGGGAGGAATAGCAATTGAGGAGGGAAACTCATTACTCCCTACTGTCATGTAGCAGGCAACTAAGGGACTCATGAGGGTGAAACTTTGATGGTGGGAGTCAAAAAGTAGGAACATGGAGTATTTCCAGGGTGTTAGTCAGGAATGGGGCAGGATGAAGAAGGCACTGAAACTCTGAAGGAGATGGAAATAGAAAGAAAAAGAAGCACCAAAGGAAGGTAAGAAGATGTCAAAGGGAAGCTAAAGTTTGCTTTTATCTATTTCAAATAATATTCATGAAGGTGGGCCCATTGGGTTTGATTTCCCATCAACCAATAATGATGTGAAGTCCTTTTATGGAATAGAGATAATAAGCCTGAGCCACTAAACTGAAAATTTACTGTGAGTGTGGAGGGGGAAGAGATTTCAATATCATTTATTTTTAATGCTAATTTCTTAAATTCTTACCTTCTGTATTAGAATCGACACTAAGCAATTGGTACCAAGGCAGAAGAATGGTAAGGGCTAGGCAAATGATGTTAAGTGACTTGCCCAGGAAATGTCTGAGGCCAGAATTGATCTAGAGCCTCCTTTCTCCAGGTCTGTCTCTCTCTATCCACTAAGCCACCTAGCTGCCCCAAGAGCAAAATTATTTAGAGCAAGAGTTCTTAACTTAGGATCCCTGAACTTTAAATAAATAAATATGCATATACATATACACATGAATATATGTTAATCATATTCCAATATGACTGGTTTCTTTTATAACCCTATATATTTGATTTTGTGTATTTAAAAACATCATTCTAAGAAAGTGTCCATAGGGTTCATTGTCATTCCTAATACCAAAAAGGTTAAGAACCCCAAAACTAGAGCAAAATATCCAGAGTGTTTGGTGATAAATATCTTCAGGAGGCTATGAGCTGGAAGGACTGTCTTCAAACTCAGCAAATATTTATTAAAAACCTACTGTATGCAGAGAATTGCTAAAGACTTGAAAAGATAGGAAATATGACATCTGTAATCCTTGTGGCCCATTCCCTGGTGCTACAAGACATATGGCTTGAATGTCATCTTCCTTAACCCTACAAAAAGTCAGGGTATTGCTGTATTAATTATCTACTGAAAGAATACATTATCTGAGTTGCCTACTAAGTGGATTTTACTTGAGATGCTAGTTCAATGGTCTTATTAGAGTCTCTTCGGCACTTGTCTGAGATAACCTCACTAAAGGGAAGTGGCAACCTTCTTACGGTGTTCCCATTGTCACCAAAGGATGCTCAGTCTAAGGATATTTAGATATTTTCTAAGAATGAACCCGAAGATAGTTGGGCCAGGTCCAGAATAAATATTTGGAATTAAATGGAGCATTACTCAAAATATTAGCTCTGTAGTCTGTAAATAGCTCATGAGTTCCCAAACCATATGTTTGGGTTCTTTTCTCTCAGTCATGACTCACTGCACCTAAAGGTTCAGATACTTAGTATACTGAGATCATAAAGTTTATTGAACATAGTGAAAATGGAAAGAAATGGGTGATAGCCATTTCCTGACTGTTCCTCTGCTTGTCCTCCTAGATCTTTGGAGGGTGGTAGTCAGAAATTTTTGGACAACCGATGTTCATAAGTCATGAAAATACAAAGGGAAGGGGGTGTATCTGGCACTTTGGCTCAGAATCATGGACAATAACAGGTAAAGTAAGGAAAAGAGAGGTGAGTAAAAATCAATCTTCCCTCTAGTTCACCAGTCTGAGAGAAGCCCCAATAACTGCCATTGTGAGGATTTTTGATCCTCACTCCTTATGTTCTGTTCTCTGCTGTAATGTTTCTACAGCAATGTTCTCTGAAAGTCTAACTTGTTGTCAATCTTGTTTATCTCATGGAAATCCAGTAGCCAGTAGCACCCACCACCCACGTATTAAGCAAGAAGTTCAACCCTCAAGGTCTTTGGAAGGAAAAATAGATAGATGATCCTAGATGTTAAAGTACAGATCTAATGTGTATCTATCCAACTGTTTGGCTTTCTGCTCCATGCGAACACTCATATCCTGGGACTCCCCGTGAGAAGGAAAGAGAAATCATGCCCTTCTATGTCCTATGATAAATCAGAAACTGCTTTTCTAGTATCTCCATTTTAACTATAAACCTAGATCCCTTTCTAGCCCTAATACTTTTTCTTACTTTTTCTGGCTGCTCATCAGTGGTATGCCACTGACCACTATTTGGTGTCAAATTCATGCCCAACACATCAACAAACTGATACAGTAAAGAGCAGTAGAACATGGGTCTGGAGACTCAAGTCTGGATTCTCCTATGTCTTGTGTTCCTCTTTTGTTAAATGATTTTATTTATTTTTTTGTGGAAAAAAAAATGAAATCATGCAAGTGAAAGTACTTTGACAAGTACTATAATGAGTCAATTTTTGCCCTAAGCCTCAGATGAATGAGAAACTCCTTTGACTCATGAAATAGTATGTTGTTGCTGTTATTAAGTCATTTTTTACTCTTCTTGATCCCATTTTTCTTGGTTTTCTTGGCAAAGGTACTAGAGTGGTTTGCCAGTTCCTTCTCCAGCTCATTTTACAAATGAAATGTAAACAAATAGGGTTAAATGACTTGCCCAGGATCACACAGCTAGTAATAAATGTCAAGTCTGGGTTTGAACTCAGGAAGATGAGTCTTTCTGACTCCAGACCTGTTACTCTATCCACTACCCTACCTAACTGCCTTATGCAGTATCCTCTCCTCTGTAATCTCCAAGGAGATTATAGTCATTGTGACTTACTGACAGCAGACCTGACCTTGACAAAGTTGTGATCTATAGATCTGGAGATGCTTTCTTCTCGCAGCTTTGTCAAAGTGTTTCCCATTTCCCCTGACTGGAAGTCAGGAAGCCTGAGTTCTACTAAAATAACAACTAAACAATAACTAAATAACTAAAAAATAACTACTAAAAATCCCTCTCTGCCTGAGGTTCCTCATCTGGAGAATGAGGTCCCTTTCATCTCTCAAATAAACCATCTATCTAGCTTGAACATTTTAAGCTGCTCAAATACTTGGGATGGCCCTTGGTGGAAAGTGAAATATGCACCCCATTTCCTACTTCCCTTCTTATAAAAGAGTATGGACCCTGCCATTAATTAATAATGTGATCTTGGGAAAATCACTCGATCATGCAGATACTCAGTTTCTTCACCTGTAAAATGTAGAGTTTGAACTAGCTGAACTTTAAGGTCTCTTTGGACTGGGAGGTTCCATGAGTCCAGAAGTTTAGGTCTAAAATATGGAAAATCAAACCATGGTTGATTCGAAAGGCGCTGACTCATAAAGATAAAAAGCACAGAGGGACCCCAAAGGAGACAGGTTTAGGAGAAAAGGATGAAAAAGTGAAAATTGGAGATGTGTTTCCTGAGGGGAGCAAGGGATAAGGAAGGAAGAGAAAAGTGCACCACTCAGGGTGGGTTTCAGAGTGATTAATGAGAAATAACCCAACAAAGGACTAGAAATACTTTGTCAAGATTCCCCAAATGAAGTTTCACATTTTAAGAAGTTGAGAGCTCCAACTGGAGAGAAAATTCTCATTGTACATTCAGGAAGGATTTCAGTTTAATGCAAAACAAGCCAGGGATATTTTTCAGGAGTGAATGTTTTACTGATTAGCTTGAATTTTTCTGGTTGTAGTTTGTGTTCAGTGAACACTACTAATGGGTGCAATTTGGGTTTTCTGTTGAATCGCCAAGCTGTGATTTCATTCCCTCCCTGGAGAGTCACATACAATGCAGCCTCCTTTCCTATTTTTTTTCTTTCCCCCTGTAATCTCCAAGTGAGTATAGTCATTGTGACTTACTGACAGCAGGTCTGACCTTGACAAAGGTAGGGGGTGGTTCCATAGATCTAGAGATGCTCTCTTCCCACAGATTTGTCAAAGTGTTTCCCGTTTGACTAATGATGAAGCCCATGTTCATGTAATTCCAGGCCCTGAGCACCACAATCAAATATTTCTTGATCTCTGATCTGTTATGCTATAGCTCTGGGATGTACTCTTACATTTTTCATTGGAGACTCTGAATATTAGAATTTACGCCCCTCCAACTTCTGCCACTCATAGCCAGACCATGATACTCAGGCTACTTTTCATTCATTCAAAGTTCATACAATGAACATGCTTAGTAATCGATTAGATTTATATTCCTGGTTCTAACACATAATAAGTGTTAAACTGCTTTCTTCAGAGTTGGCCCAATAGAAGCAGCATTGAAGCTAGAATCAGGAAAGCAGCAGATTTCTCTCAATTAATAGTTGTAAAAGCTGGGGATATTAACTTGTTGGACTAGGTTTTCTTTCTCCAGTGGAGGCAGTGAGGCATATAGATAGGGACATCTAGGATGACTGATGAGTACTCATCAATGGTAGCACCTGAGCCCAAAAGAATACTACCAACACCTGTGGTTAGCCTTACCAGACATATTCAAAATCAGTACTTTTGCTCCATCTATTTTTGCTTACTTCAGTACAAAACAACATACCCCCAAAACATCTGCAAGCCACTCAAATGACTATCTCCATCCTCAGAGAAGGCTTTAATTGTGCTTCTATGGTCCAATGGATCTGTGTCTTAGTTTATTGGGGGCATTCCTTCCAATGGTGTAGACCCATTCCTTTCTGCCATTTATGACAACTTCTGCCCATATCCTCCCACCAGTTGAAAATAGCCCCAATATGCTGGAGGTCTTCTTTGCTTATCTTCAACATTTCAAAGACATCAATGCATCACATACCTTATCCCTCAGTTATTTCCCATTCTTGTTTTTGACTGGCCTGCCTTCTTTCAAAACATTTTAACGGAGTTTCTTGTTTTTGTAGCACAGATATTTTTCGAAACGTTTACCCTGCTCCCACTCCTGAATTGAACCTTCTTTTTTAATAAGGAAAAAAGAGTTAAGTGAAGACAGATCAAGGCTGATGACATAGGCAATATTCTTTAGTAATCTTTCGGCTAAGAGGAGGGAGGCATATTAAATTACCTTTTTTTCAGAACCATTATTAATTCACTTTTCAGCTATTTAATGTTAATCTTCCTTTCAGAGTTTTTTAAACTTAAATTGTAATGTCAATGTGTATATTATTTATGGTTCTACTTTTTTTCACCTGTCTGCAGCAGTTCAAATAAATCTTTCTGTTTATCTGAATTCCTCATATTCATCAACTCTTACCCTACAACAAAAATCTGTCATTTGTTCTATATAGAAGTATATATAATATAATCTATGTAATAATTATAAAAAATTATAATTTGTTCTGCCATTTATCAAATTATGAGCATCCACCATGTTCCCAATTATTTATTACCATAAAAGTGTGGCTATGAATGGTCTAGGATAAATAGGAACCTTAAATTCTACCTGTGATTTCCTTGAGATACATGCCCAATAGTAGGCTCACTAGGATAAAGAGAGGGTATAAATACTTCAGATATTTTTCTTGCATAATTCCAAACTGAGATATAAAAAAGATTGTACCACTTCTCCATTTTATCCACAGTTTTTCATTTCCTTTTTCACTCATAGATTCCATCAATGAAATCCTATACATCCTTATTCCTTCTCTGTCTCATGTTAAAGCCCACACATTCCCCACATGTATTTATCTATATTCTTTTGGCTAATCTTCATTTTCAGATCTTTGGAGACTACATTTCTATGTTGCAGAGTCATTCATTATTATTATTAGAATATTGGCATTAAAAAGATGGACCTTTGTTTCAGAGAGAATCTTGGAATCATAAAAATAACCTTGCAATTTCCCAAAAGTAATCCAGACTGTTCTCCTGCTCCAGTTTCATTCTAGACCCAACTCATTGTCTACTGCAGTGTCAGTCTATGATATCTATTATTATTGGAGGACCAACTCTATACATTGTCCATCCAACTACAGATCACAGTCTGGCAATACAGACTGTTATTCTTGTGTTTGTTCCCCACAACCCCCCAAGGGATAGTCAAACCAAACTCTTTTGATTGATTATGTGTCTCATTTAGGAGCCTCTGAAATGTTCTTGGACTTGGTGCAATGAGCACAATGACATATGCAAATAAGAATATTTGGGGACCTTACCATCTGTGAGTAATCCTTCTTTGAAATGGTCTCTGAGCTGGATCTCCCCCGTGACATTGGCAAACATCTTTGGTGAATGCTCATTTCCCTATTTTATGCCTCAATTAATATTAATTATCAGAGGATCATTGAACAAGGTTATCTCTGTTGTTATATCCTTCAAGAAATCTCTCATACACAGCTAGGTCCTGATTAGTTCAAATAATCTACTGAAATGATCACATTATTAAAATTTGTATTGCATATTTCCACTGGGCTGGAACCTGTGACCAAATATTACAAAACTGTAACTTCAAATAGCATGAATTTGAATACATGTGATTCTTTCAGTGGATTCTTATTTACACTAATCAGGACTTTTTATACATACGTGGAAGATACTTTGCTAGGACAGCCTTTAAGATGACATTTTGCTTCAACGATATCAATTCTCTGTTTCTAACAGAGCTGTTAGTATTAGACAATATTTACTGAATTTGACTCGCTAATATTAAAAATGAGACATACTTATAAACATAATGTAGGAACCAATAAATTTCATTTATTAATGATGAAGCATAGTACAAAATCTTACATGAGCAAATCATTTTGGAAACAGACACTTATGAGAAATTTACTTTAATACCTAAACACATTAAGACAATGAACTGATGTGCACTATTTCCTTTAGAAGTCGAACTGAAGTAAAGTAATTGATATAACAAGGAGACCAAAAGAGTCCATTAACTGCCTTAGATATCACTGTTTCTTTCTCAAGTCGAGAGTTAATGACAGCCAAGTATAATACCAATTTAGAATATAAATTCATATTTAAAAAACATCATAAGAAAAAGACAAAAATGACAATAGCCAATGTTGGAGGAATCATGGAATGATAGGCAAACTAGTACATTGTTGGTGGAAATGTGAAATGAAAACAACCATTTTGGAAAGCAATTTGGAATAATACAAATAAATTGACTAAAATTTCCATATCCTTTGAACCAGAGACTCCATACTTGTACCATTAATAAGAAGAAAGTTCCCATTAACACCAAATGGTTATAGTAGCACTTTTTGTGATAGCTAAGAATTGGAGGGGGGAAGTAGTTGCTCATCAGATGGGGGATGGATAAACAAATTGTGGTTCATGAATATAATGGAATATTACTAGGCTTTAAAAATTATTTTTGTGATGAATACAGAGAAGCATGGAAAGATCTATACGAGTTGATACTCAGTGAAGCAAGCAAAGCAAGAAAATGTACACATTGTACACAATAATTACAACAGTGTAAACAGAAATAATAACTACACACTAAAGAAATCAAAAGTAAATATATCAAAATTATAAAAATTAATCAGGACTTGAATGAAAAGAAAGCATCCCAAACCTTCCCCTTTGTGAAAGTGAGAAGTCTATCGGTATTGTACATTACACATATTTCCAGATTTTTTCAGTACATAATCAATTGTGCCGACTTTTTTTTCCTATGAAAAAATACCATTTGTTGTTTTAGATGGCTCTCTGAAAGGAGAAGGGAGAAGTATAATGGATATAACTATAGTAATTGAAGAAAACATCAAAAACAGGGATTTAAAAATAAATAAATGCTTCCCCCTAAAAATAACATAAGAAATATAGTTGATGAATTTATTATTATTCTACAGGAAATTACTGGATCACATATGTCTATTTGTCATCCAGCCCTTTGTAATTTTAAGGTCTAGTGAATATATGAATTTTGCTCTAGTCATGACAACATGAAACCAATTATTCTGTATATTCCAGCTCTGTAAACACAAAAAATTGTGTCTACATATATAGCCAATTTAACAAACAATTAATTGTCCATCAGAATAAGTATATGAAGGGTACCAACAGTACAACTTAGACTGTTGACTCAAAGGTTTAACTGTTGGTATTTGGTTTTTTTATTCTCTATCCTTTTCTTTTTCTTTTTCTAATTTGTCAGTCAAACCAGGCAGCCTGAAGGTTAACTAAGTGAGTATCCCTTGCACATATCAAGAGAATCCCAGTGGGGTCCAAAATTTAAGTCCAGATAATCCATGACTGAAGAGAAAGGTGTTTTTCATAACTCTGCTTCCCACAGGAATCTTTCTTGCTGGGAAAAATAATAGGTGGAGATGTGCTACAGAGAACACCAAACTTATCAAGACAGCTAGATGTGTATGTGGGAGGCTGCATTTCTACCCTGAAGCAATAGTTTGAAGTTGCCATTTTAATGAAATATTTTACCTCTGGTGGTTCTCGGTTGGGAGAATGGTTTAAGACAACACAATCATAATCATAAAACATTAGAGCTGCAAGAGATTTTAGAGATCATCTACTCCAATCCCCTCTCTTTATAGAGGGAGAAATGAAGACCCAGAGAGGCAAATTAACTTACCCAAAGTCACAAAGCTCTTTTAACTAATAATAGCTCATGCAGAGGCATGCTGTAGCTGGTTCCTACCTGCTCAAGAGAGGTAGTCCTCCTTGCAAATTTTTAGAATGAGCATTTACGCCTCAGAAATAAGCAAACGCTACAAACATGGGCTTTCTTTACTGTTTCGTTGATTGTCAAGACTTAAGAAAGTGATGTAGAAAATGTGAATGAAGCAGATTAAACTGAAAAAGTGTGTCCTACGGCACAGAGAGAAGGTTATTAAACAAGGACGAGCTGTGAACGTGGAGTTGGGAAAATCTGAGTTCACATCCCACTTTAGACACTAGCTGTATGATTCTGTGTAAGTTCACCTCTTTGGGAATCTATTTCCTGGTTTAGAGAGGTTGGATCCAATAGCCTCCAAGGTCCTTTTCAGCTCCAAATTTACAATACTATGATTTTTTTTTCTTCTAGTGCTTTACGGTTCACAGAATGTTTTCCTTATAACCCTGTGAGAAAGATAGGATTGTGATCCTTATTTTACACAGGAAGAAACTGAAGGAGAAAGTATTGAGGTATCCTGCCCAGGGTCACACAAGCCAGGTATCTCTGCCTGCAAGCCCAGGGCTCTTTCTTCTACTAAGAGTCATGGGAGAGCCAGGATGGTCTTCTCTTGTATGTCTGATTGTCTCTTGATGGATGCCCCATTCCCCTGTAAGAATGTTCTTGGGAAGTGTGTTTGCATCCTCACCTTACATCGAGTGAGGTCTCAGACCCCAGAGCTTTTTATCAAGGGTTCTCAACGGGTCAGCTTAAATACACAGACCCATCAATGTGATCTGGTTGGTTTTCCAAGCCAGCTACTGCTCCCCCTCTCTTCCTCCCTCCTCTTCCTGACTCTCTCCGTAGTGACATGCTCTGTCAGCAGTCCCTGGTCAGCAGCTTGTACTGGCAGCAACGTGCCCCTGGCAGGATTCTTCAGACTTCAGGGAAATCAGGAGCAGCCTCTCCTCTGGACAGAGTTGAGGACTCCTGCGCTTCGGGATCTGCGCCTGGTACAGGAAGGAGAGGCACAGGGATTAGACCCACATCAGTGTGTCTCCATCTCTCTGTTCTCACCTCCTCCCCCTTCCCCAAATCTTGATGAGATGACAAGCCCAGACAAAATTGTGAGCAGTCTGTCTCTTTGTCACTTAAGTCAATGATTTTCGTTTGAATCCCAGGGGAATCCCCCATCAGTGGAATAAAGGAAAGCTTAGAGAATCACAGAGAAACTCACGCCCCCTTTCACCAAACAACAAAAAAGTAAGCTGAGCACTTAAGGGTTTTTAAGAGCATGAAAAACAATGAGACTGCTTTCTTCTTCCTAAAACCCGGGCGCATGAATCATTTAAATGGCAAGAGAGATTCTTGGAAATGGCAAATATAAACTCCCTTAATCATCTTAGCTCTCCTAAGCAATGGGATCACAGAGAGAGTGGTACAGAGGCTATTAAAGACCAGGAGGCGAGACCAAAAAAATAACCTGCTCCCTTGGATTCTTGATGGGGAACAGTTGGCCATGGGATGGCTTTCAATGTCCAGAAAGGGTCATTAAGCAGCCCATCTGTTCCCTATGCAGGGTAGCTTAGTAGTTCTTGTTTTTTCCTTAACACTGAAATGACAAAGATGAAAAAAGAGAATCTCTGGTTTGTTTGTTTGTTTGTTTTTTTCAGTTGAGTGGGGAAGAGGCTTCTTGGAGGAAAAGGTGATGGTAGCCACCTAGCACTGAGTGGGACCAGCAAAGCACTGAAATCTCCCCAAGAATCCTGGACAAAGCTGCTGCCTTACAGTAATAAAACAAACCCAAGCTGGATTCTTAAGAATCCTGAAAAATAACATTTCTTTCTTCCTGGCTGCTTTCAAAACCTCATTTATGCTTTGATGCTACTAAGGGAGAGACAGACCAGGGGACCAGCTGAGGGCTGTTCCCCCTTCTGCCCTGTCTCCTCCCCCTCCCAAACTTTTAATTGTACTTGTTTATTCAGATTCTTCTTGAGTGCATTTGTCCTGGTTTGTTGCCTTTCTTGTTCCAGTCTCAAAGTAAGTTTATAAACAAACAAATAATATTGAATGACTCGTGAGTTCCACTGTTAGACACAGAAAGCGATATCAAAAAACACAAGACATAATTTCTGACCTTAAGAAAATGATCGTTAAGAGGCCAGATTTATACCACCTGGAGGACTGGGCTGAGGGTCTGTTCCTAAGGGGACCCTGGCACTGGACTGTAGGCATTTGCAAATGGAAGGGGTTTTAGGGATTATCTAAAACTAAAGGCTTTGTTTCACAGTTGACATAACTGAGTCCTAGAGAGGGGCAGGTACTCACTCAAGGTTAAGCAGTTAATTAGAGGGAGAGCCAGAATCCCAGTCCAGAGGTCCTACTAGAACACACTGTCTCCTTAAGGATCACAGCACATTAGAACTGCAATAGGTTTTGGGAATTATTTGGCCTATTTTACTAATTGGGAACTGAGACCCAGGTGGGTAACTGATAGGACCTGGCTTGTCAGTGGCACAGGTGAGTTTTACACCTCGTTCCTCAGACTCCCAAATCAGTGTTTTTCCTTTCATATTTCTCTTTGCCACTATTTCCTAGAAAAAGCATCTAAGAGGCAGCAAGGTCATTCAGTGGATAGAGCACTGGACAAAGAGATATGACACCCACTCATATTCTGCCTTAGATACTTACTAGCTCTGTGATCCTGGGCAAGTCACTTAATTAAGTCACTTAATTAAGCCTGACTCAGCTTCCTCAAATATAAAACAGGAAACCTACTTCCTAGATTGTTTAGGGATCCAATTAGATAGAATCTGGAAAGTGCTTGGCATGATGCCAGGCACATAGAAAATACTCTGTAAGTAAGAACATGAATCATGGAACCATGTTAACTTTTCTAAAAAATAAATATTAAAAAAAGAAAAAAATCCATTCAAAGATCACTTGAGGAAAGAATACCACAAATCACAAATTTACTCGATTGGGAAAAATAAAGAAACCATTGGTCACTGTATTAGGGAACTGGGTCAGAACCACTTGGGACAAAATCTCCCCCAAGTCCTTTGTGCTTGGATTTTTAAAATGTTGTATATCAAACAGTATGGATAGTAATGAAGATCTTGTTTTGTGGGAAGAAGAGGATGAAGGCAATAACTTGAATGATGTTTCCACTTCGGGAGATGAGGAAATAGAAGAGGAAGGAGAACATGATTAGATACTGGAAGGTAGTTTCTCACAAGTACCTATAAAAGTAATACATATTCAATAAAAGTGTTGGCATTAAAACTTAAAAAAAAAAGGAAAAAAATAAAGAAAATACTCCATAAAGCTTGTCTCCTTTCCTTAAGTGCCTTCTATGTACCAGTCATTAAGTCCACACTAAGCAGGGAAGATACAAAGAAAAGCAAAAAATGATCCCCATCTTCAATGAATTTATAATATAAAGAGAGGAATAGCATGAACAACTACATGAAAACACATATATATAATACTATATTTATATACTATACTTATAACACACTATATAATATTATATATACTATACTTATAACACACTATATAATATTATATGTACTATATTTAATATACTATATTTATATTTTATATACTATATTTATATTGCATATACCATATTTATATTATTTAATATATGCAAAAATGGATACATAGCATTTATATACACATTCACTTATTAATAAACATTAATATACACAAATAATAAATCAAATAATTATTTATACATATGAACATAATATACTCTCTATATATTATGCATAATATATATGCACACAGATATATATGACAAATTGGAGGTAATCCCAGATGGAAGGCACTAACAATAAAAAGGGCTGGGGAAGGCTTCTAGCAGAAGATAGAACTTTAGCTGAGACTTGAAGGAAAGCAAGGAAGTCAGAATGGAGAGAGTAGGGAGGAACATTCCAGTCATGGAGGATAGCCAGGGAAAACGCACAGAGTCAGGAAGACAGAGCATTCTGTTCAAGTAACTGCAAATAAAGCACTGTGTTTGTATCATAGAGTTTGAAGAGAAGGAAGGTATAAGAAGACTGGAAAGTTAGGAGGGAACCAGGTCACGACAGGCTTTAGAAACCAAACAGAGGACTTTATATTTGATGCTAGAGGTAACAGGGAGCTGCTGGAGTTTAGTGAATAGGAGGTGATATAGTAGGATCTGTGTTTTAAGAAGATTGCTTTGATAGTTGACTGGAGAATGGATTAGAATAGGGAAAAACTTGAGGCAGGGATTGTCTCACCATCAGGATTGAGGTGATCCAAAGGCTTGAACCCCAATTATATTCCTGGTCAATAAGCATTCATAAAGTGCCTGTTATGTATCAGACACTATGCTAACTAAGCTTTTGTAGCTGTTTAATCATTTTCAGTCATATCCATATTTGGGGTTTTCCTGGCAAAGACACTAGAGTGGTTTGCCATTTCCTTTTTCTTTTACAGATGAGGAACTAAGGCAAACAGGATCATCCAGCTAATAAATGTATGAGGGTGGATTTGAACTGAGGAAGATGAGTCTTCCTGACTCATGGGCACAGCATTGTATCCACTATGGCACCACTTAGCTGCCCTATGCTAAGCACTGTAGATACAAATAAGAAAAAGAAGGTTTTTGCCCCAAGAAGCTTACAATCAAAGAGGGAAGATGATACATAAAAAAGAAGCTAAAAAGGGAGGAAGGATGCCAGATGGTACCTCGCCAAGGAAGGAGGTTTGTAGAATCAAAACCAGGCAGAGCAGCTGATGGAAAATTAAAAGTTGGAGTAAAAGTCCTCAATAAAAGGAGGTTTGGAAGGAGATTATTTCTTCACCTTCTTACCTTCCAATCAGATGGTAGATGCAACTGAAGAAGCTCAGGTATTGTGTACCAAAGCTGAATCAATCTCCAGGGCAGTGGCAGTGGCAGTGGCAGTGGCAATATCAGAGGAAAGAAGGGAGGTTGGATGAGAGATATTACCAAGTTAGACTCAATAGAACTTGGTCATTGACTGGATTCTGAAGATAAGAGACTGACCTATATTGTAACATCTATACTGTAAGCTCAGGCACCTGGGGAAATGGTAGGTCTCTCAATAGTAAATGGGAACTTGGAGGGAAAAGTTTTGGGGATAAGATTTTGAGTAAGTTTTTGAGGTGTTGAGTTTAAGATGTCTATGAGACCTTCAGTTTGAGATGTTCAGAAAGCAGCTACAGACCCAGAACTAAAGATCAAGAAAGAAGGGCTGGATAAAAAGAGTTGAGAATCATCTGCATAGAGATGATAATGAAATTCATGGGAGCTGTTGAGGGAACCAAAACCTCCGGACCTCCTTCCCAGGCTATTAGAATAGCCTTCTAGCCAGTCTTCCTGCCTCAAGCCTTTCCCCATTCTAATCCACAATCCACTTCAATACCAAGGTGATTTATCTAAAGCAAAGGTCTGACCATGTCACTCCAATTTTCAATGAGCTCTCATTGAATGTCACCTCTAGGAACAAATATGAAATCCTCAGCTTGACATTTAAAGCTCTTCATAATCTGGCTTACTATCTTTTTAGTCTTCTTGATTCTAGCTCCTTTCTGTACCCTCTATGATCTGGCTACACTGGTGTGTTTTCACTTCCTTGGATAGGATACACCATCTTGTTTGTCCATGTTTTCTAGAGGCTGCCTTCTCACTTCTGCCTCTTAGCTTCCTTGGCTACCATTAAGACCCAAATCAAGTCTTGTCTTCTGCAGGAGGTATTTCCCACACACACACCCAGCTGTTAATGTCTTCCTTTTTCATATTCCCTTTATTTATTCTGTATATGTCTTGTATGTACCTATTAATTTACATGATGTCCCCCTCACTAGAATGTCCTTTAGGACAGGGACAATTTTTTGTTTTTCTTTGTATCTTCAGCTTTTAGCTTAGTGCTTGGCAGATACACAGCAGAGATCAATTAGTAAATCAGTCTTAGAAAGTTGTCTAAGGCTCCCTGAAGCTAGTAATTACATGAGGTCGGATTTGCATAAAAGTCTCCTGGACTTCAGGTTCATCATTTTATCCACAATATCAAATTGCTTCCCTAAACATAGATTTATGTACATATACATGTATTATTTTTTTCTTTTTTTTTATTTTGATTTTCCCCTAGTTACATATTTCATGTTCTTTCCCTCTCCCCCAAGCCCCCATAACCCTTCTTAGCCAATGCACAATTCCATGAGTTTTACATGTATCATTGATCAAGACCTAATTCCATATTATTGATAGTGGAACTAGAGTTATCATTTAGTGTCTACATCCCCAATAATATCCCCATAAGCCCATGTGTTAAAATAATTGTTTTTCTTCTGTGTTTCTCCTCCTACAGTTCTTCCTTTGAATGTGGTGTTAGGGTCCTTTTTGGGTGAGCCAAAGGAAACAAGACAGACGATGCAAAATACACAGAGAGCAGAGCTTTATTAAGCTACACACATTCATACGCAGGGGAAGAGACTGGAAAGAGTGGTCTCCCCCTCTGAGTAGATTCGCAACACCCTTTATATAGTACATAGCAGACTTAGAGCAAAAGGTGTTTATCACTCTAAGGGCATGGTCTATAGGCTCACGCAGGGGCCCCTTGGGTGGGTTGTATACAAGGTCTTATCTAGAATACACACTTCAACTTGCAAGGGGTCTTATCTAACATACACACACAGCCTGTAGGTTTGGGCAAGGGTCAGTTTGACCATCCACTACAGTGGCTAGTTTTTGTTTTTTCTCATAAGTCCCTCAGCCTTGTTCTGGATCCTTACATTGCTGCTAGTAGAGAAGTCCGTTATGTTCAATTGTACCACAGTGTATCAGTCTCTGTGTACAATGTTCTCCTGGATCTGCTCCTTTCACTCTGTATCAGTTCTTGGAGGTCATTCCAGTTCACATGGAATTCCTCCAGTTCTTTATTCCTTTGAGCACAATAGTATTCCATCACCAACAGATACCACAATTTGTTCAGCCATTCCCAATTGAAGGACATTCCCTCATTTTTGAATTGGAGAAGGAAATAACAAAATAATCCAGTAAAATACTGGATTGGATGCCAAGAAAAACCTAAATGAAGTCATGAAGAGTTAGACATGACTGAACAACCACAACTTTCTTTATAGTGGTTATATAACCTATTTCTCCTCCCTCCATCCCTCCCTCCCTTCCTTTCTTCCTTCCTGCCTCCCTCCCTCCCTCATTCTCTTCCTCTCTCCCTCTCTCCCTTCCTTCTCACTCTCTCCCTTCATTCCTCTCTCCCTTCCTTCCTCCCTCCTTCCTTCCTTCCTTCCTTCCTTCTTTTCTTCTTTCTCCCTTTATCCCAGTGGTGTCCAGGGAAGACAGTTTCATTCATTCACAAGTATGATCACCTTGTAGTAATCTGAGTGGAATAAAAGGCCACCTTCCCCTTAAATTCTGTAACCCCATGAAACAGGCTTGGGGTTTTAGTCTGCTTCATCTGTCATTTTCCCATTACAGATATAAGTGATGGAGTTCCAAAACAGGATATCTCAAACCATGCAGAACTTGAAGCCCAAAATTCCAGACTAAATGTTGCAACCTGCTTAATAGAAAAGGCCTGAGATGCCAGAGTAGCAGGATACAAGCCATGGGATACTTTGGATTTAGAATTTGATAGAACTGTTATATAGGCACTGAGCTAAACTGTGAACCCTATTAGCCCCCTTACTTCCTCCGAGACAGAATGTAGAGCAGGGATTATGCACCTCTCCCTAGGAGTTGGAGGGGCAGTATTTGTATGTTTATTCTTGCTATATATTTTAAGTACATATTCTTTGTAAAAGACCATCTGACTCTTAAATGGTTAGATGGACTGGGGTGCTTGTCCTTCTAAAATTGAGGGAATACAACTGATTGAGGCAACTGATTAATGGCAGATAATAACAATAATAACAACAGCTAACATTTGTCAATCACTTACTTAGTGCTTGGCCTGGTGCTTAAGTGCTTTACAATTATATGTAATCTCATCTGATCCTCACAACAATCCTGCGTGGTAGGTGTCATTATTATCCCATTTTATAGATGAAGAAATGGAGGCAAACAGAGGTTAAGTAATTTGCCCAAGGTCACATAGCTAGTAAGTGCCTGACTAGATATGAACTTAGATCTTTCTGCAATGCCATATCTACTAGCCAGCTTCATACAGACATCCCCAAGTCGTTTAAAGGTCCTGTAGAACTGTGGGAGAAGAGTACCATGGAACATACTTGGCCTTTGAGTAGTAGGGGCCAGAGCAGTCATTGTTACAATATATAGATATACTTATACATTATGTACATCTATATATATATAGATAGATCTAGAGATATAAAGATACATTATGGACATCTCTGTTCATATAAAAATATATACATTATGTATACCTCTGTATACATATAGATATAAAGATATCACATACATTATATGTAATATATCATGTAACTGTCTAGCTAGCTATCTAGATGTATATGTGTATGTATGCATATATATATATGTATATATGCGTATAGATAGAGAGGCAACCTGGCCAGGTAGAGGACTGATTTGGGGTCAAAAGCCTTTATGTTCACACCTCATTTCTGCCATTAAGTTTGTGACCATGGACAGATCACTTATCTCTTAGGTTTCTAGAACAATTGATCTCTGAGTTTATAAGTTACTCACTTGCTTCACTGGACAAGATTCCCACACAGATGAAATCATAAGTATACCCATTTCCCCTTCTATTCCACTCTCTCATAAAAGAAAAGAAAAATATGAAGGAAAGTGGCCTAGCAGTACCAGATCTTAAACTGTACTATAAAGCAGTAGACATCAAAACAACATGGTACTGGTGAAGAGACAGAAGGGAGGATGAGTGGAATAGACTAGGGGAAAGTGACCTCAGCAAGGCAGTCTTTGATAAGCCCAAAGAACCCAGATTTTGGGACAAAAACCCAATATTTGACAAAAACTTCTGGGAAAATTTAAAAACAGTATGAGAGGTATTGGGCCTAGATCACACCCTATACCAAGATAAACTCAGAATGGGTGAATGACTTGAATATAAAGAAGGAAACTATAGGTAAGTTGGGTGAGCACAGAATAGTATACTTGTCAGATCTCTGGGAAAGGAAAGATTTTAAAATGAAGCAAGAGTTAGAAAAAATTACAAAATGTAAATAAATAATTTTGACCACATTAAACTAAAAAGGTTTTTACAGACAAAACCAATGCTACCAAAATTAGAAGGGAAGCAACAAATTGGAAAAAATCTTTATAACAAAAAACTCAGACAAAGGTCTAATTACTCAATTAGACAAGGAGCTAAATCAATTGTACAAAATATCAAGCCATCCCCCAATCTATAAATGGACAAGGGACATGAATAGACAATTTTCAGATAAAGAAATCAAAACTATCAATAAGCACATGAGAAAGTGTTCTAAATCTCTAATAATTAGAGAAATGCAAATCAAAACAACTCTGAGGTATCACCTCACACCTAGCAGATTGGCTAAAAAGACAGCAGGGGAGAGTAATGAAATTTGGAGGAAATGTGGCAAAATTGGGACATTAATGCATTGCTAGTGCAGTTGTGAATTGATCCAACCATTCTGGATGGCAATTTGGAAGTATGCTCAAAGGGCTTTAAAAGACTATCTGCCTTTTGATCCAGCCATAGCACTGCTTGGTTTATACCCCAAAGAGATAATAAGGAAAAAGATGTGTAAAAAAATATTTTTAACCATGCTCTTTGTGGTGTCAAAAATTGGAAAATGAGAGAATGACCTTCAATTGGGGAATGGCTGAACAAATTGTGGTATCTGTTGGTGATGGAATACTATTGTGCTCAAAGGAATAAAGAACTAGATGAATTCCATGTGAACTGGAAGACCTCCAAGAATTGATGCAGAGTGAAAGGAGCAGATCCAGGAGAACATCGTACACAGAGACTGATACACTGTGGTACAATCAAACATAACGGACTTCTCTACTGGCAGCAATGCAAGTATCCAGAGCAAGGCTGAGGGACTTATGAGAAAGAAAACTAGCCACATTCAAAGGAAGAACCGTAGGAGGAGAAACACAGAAGAAAAACAACTGTTTGAACACATGGGCTGTTGGGGATATTATTGGGGATGTAGGCACTAAATGATAACTCTAGTCCCACTATCAATAATATGGAATTATGTCTTGATCAATGATACATGTAAAACCCAGTAGAATTGTCCATTGGCTAAGGAGGGTTATGGGGGTTTAGGGGAGAGGGAAAGAATATCAAATATGTAACTATGGGAAAATATTCAAACTAAAAATTTGAAAAAAAAGAAAATCAACATACTAATTTGTATTATTTGCACACAAACTTGCTTGTTCTTAGGACCCCCAAGAAAAGAAGTGTTAATTTTACAGTGCCTTATATTGAGCCAAGCCTACCCTAACCTCTCATTTCAGAATGTCAAGTATTTCCCATTTCCAAGAACCTAGGTCAAGTTGAGATTTTTCAGAATTAATTCCTACTCCATAATGCTCATTCAGAGGAAGCAGCCTTCATTTTTGTGGTTTAAAAACAAAAACTGGCTTTAATAACCCTTTAATATCTCATTTTGACAATAAAATATTTTCTTTGAACTGAGGATTTTGACCTTCTTTCCTGCATGAAGGGGTGCTAAACTCCTCAGAGTTTATACTTTCTTATATATTTTCCTGAGAGTTTGCAAGCGAACTTTAATCTCTTTTGGTTGGAAGAATTTCAGATATCCCTAGAGTTCAGAACTTGAGAATTTATGAATAGTTACAATTACTCAGGCAAAATCACAGAGTTTTACTGATTTACTAGGATTTCATTTCAATGCTTTGAAGATTTATAATTTTATCAATCTGATCCAACCCAGCTGTAGTCTTATTGCTCTCCTTCTCTTTCTTAGCTAAACCCCTTAAGGAAACCAACCCTTCTCATTCATTGCTTAAACCCTTTAATTCTGGCTCCTTACCTGATCATTGAAACTATTCTTTGCAAAGTCACCAATGACTTCTTAATTGCCAAATCTCGAGACCTTTTTTTACTACTCAACTTTCTTGAACTTTCTGCAAGTGTTGACATCTCTTCCTGGACATTCTTTCCTCCTAGCTAAATGACTTTCCAGTTTCCTGGATCTTTCTACAGGTCATACCCACAGGGGATCCCAAAGACCTTCTTCTCTTTTACTTTTGCACTATCATATTTGTTGATCTCATGAGTTCCTATGGACTCAGTTATCATCTCTATTCATATGATTCTCACATCTTTTTATCCAATCCTAACCTCTCTCCCAAGCTCCAGTACCACATGACCAATGGCTTTTTGGATATCTCAAATTAGATGTTTTACACCCATCTCAAACTCAACACATCCAAAAAAATCTCTACTCCCATAATTTCCTCTCTTCCCAAATTTGATTACTATTCAGGGAATCATCATCTTCCCAGTTACCCAGTCTGGGACCACAGTATCATCCTAGAATTCTCTTTTGCACTCATCCCAACTATCCAATTTCTTGTCAAATCTTATCACTTCACTCCCACAGCCATTACCCTAATATAAGTCTTTATCACCTCTTAGCTGGGTTATTATAATAGGCTTTAACTGGTTTTTGTTTCACATCTCTCATTTCTCTGCATGACTGTCCATCCTCTGCTTGCCATGATCAATGTTAAAATCCTTTTATTTTGTCTTAAAGACCTTCACAACTGGGACTCCTCCTAACTTTGCAATCTTCCACCATTCCTCTCCTCATCCTTTGTGATCCAGCTAAATTGGTTTACTTGATGTTCCTCACATAAGACATTCTATCTCCAGACTAGCATTTTCATAGTGTATTAAGGTCTACAAAGAGTTGTACATATGGTATCTACTTTGAGTCTCATAATAACCCTATCAGGAAGGTGCTGGTTTTAGAGTAGAAAAGGGAAGCTGAAATAGGTTAAGTGATTTGCTCAGGACAACCCAGCTAGTAAATATCTGAATCAGGATGAAAACTCAGGTCTCCCTAAATTAATTACATGCTGGCATGATAGATCAGGAGGACCTAAGTTCAAACATGGTCTCCGATACTTACTAACTTTGTAACCTTGCCCAAGTTACTTAATCCTATTTGCCTCAGTTGTATCAACTGTAATATGAATTGGAAAAGGAAATGGCAAGCTACTCTAGAATCTTGCCCAAGAAAACTCCAAATAAGGTCAGGAAGAATTGAACATGACTGAAATGACTGAGCAACAACTTCCTGATTTCAGGTTGGTTCTATATTCTATCAACCATACCACTTAGGTATCCCTGTAAACAGTATCTGTATGTGGAAATCAAATAATTGCTTAATTAACAGATGTGCAAATTGTGGAACTGTGAGTGGTATTATTGTTAGTGGGCAATGTGTATATGCACATTCCTGGGAAATTTGAAGATGCATTTGGGAAGATTTCAAAGGCAGTTCTCTGGAGGTTTTAAGAAATTGTAGAGGATGGGGCTGGGTATAGTCTGGCATGGTCTGCTGGAGTGTTGAGCCTTGTGATTGGATTTTGATGTTTAATAGATAGTCTTTATGGAGTAAAACAAACATTATGGAGACTGAAGATGAATCCTTGGCAAATAGAGCAATCTGACTGAAGAGGTTCTGAGTGGTCTCTACATAAGATAAGAGAACACTTGAAGGGTCTATGCAGAATGAGGGACTCCTAAAAACAGACTTAAAGACTGATGAGTGATTAAACAGGAGATCATATTGAATATATCCACATCATTCAATTTTTTCATCTATAAAATAGAATGTGAACAAATGGAAGAATTTCTTGCTTTGGGAAAATTTGGCAGATAGAAGAAGGTCTCTCTTAATTTGACCGGAAATGGGAAGAAAATTTTCAACAAGGTTGGTCTTAGGTACAGATGAAAAATAATTTTACTTTCTCAGTGACAGGAGGACTTTGAAATAGAGAGAAAATTACATAGTCTAGATGGCAAGCGTGGCTGAACTAAGAAGTAGTACTGCAGGTGACTATAAAAGCCAGATCACTTTTTGTTTAAATCTTTACATTGTCTTAGAATTGATACTAAGTGTTGGTTCCAAGGCAATAGGGATTAAGTGATTTATTCAGGGTCACACAGCTAGGAAATGTCTGAGGTCAAATTTGAATCCAGAACCTCTTATTTCCAAGGCTGGCATTCTATTCACTGAGCCACCTACTTGCCCCCTGAGAACTTTTTAAAACATTTGTGCTAGTATGTGACACTGTGCTTGATACATAGTTGGTACTTAAGAAATACTTATTGATGAGTTGATCAATTATTTATTCAACAATATTATTTGATGACCTGCTATCAGGAGTACTCTTGATATTGGAGCCAACTAAAATTGAACTAATTGTCAAATTGTCTGTGTGAGCATTTATACCTTGAAAACTGGCAAATTAGAGGTTGGTTTATTGTTTTGTTGATTGTCTAGACCAGTGATGAGCAAACTTTTTAAAGAGGGAGCCAAAGGAAAGGAAATGCTCATCTGTCAGTCTGTTTCTAAGGCAACTTTTGCGGTTTCATTGTATTGTTTCCTACTCATTGTATTCATCAGATTAGGAATAATGTCTCATAGTTGGATAGAACATTTCAGGGGGCCACATCTGGCTCGTGGGCTATAGTTTGCTCATCACTGGTCTAGACTTAAGATACTGATAGAAAAAGTGTTAATGTAGATAAAAATTTAAAATGTATTATAAACACATTTTCCCCAGAGATCTGATTGTTAAACATTTACCTGCATATTCCTATCTGCTAAGTATAGGAAAGTAATTATCAAACTATTTATTCATTCATTCAGCTGGCATGTATTAAGTGCTTACTATGAAGGAATGAACATGCCTAGTCTGGAAAACTTTCCTTAAAATGAAGGTTATAGGAAGAATTGCTCAAAGTTTGCTTTTTGTCTTTGTATTCCTTTGCAGTTGGTGATGCCTTCTCAGCATGGAAGATCATTTCACCCCGAGGCCCTTTTCTCTGATCAGTTCTTCCTAAAATCTCCATTAAATTTTTTTTTAAATTTATTCATTCATTTATTCATTACATCAATATACTCAGGCAATTTCCTCACTCCCTTCCTCCCCTCCCTGCATTGAAGAAGGCATCCTTTTACTAAAAGATATATGTTCAGGTAAAACTATATCTTGCTTATTTCTATTTATCACTTCTTTCTCTGGAGGTGGACATATACGTACAAGTCATTCTTTAAACAACATTTCTATTGCTGTATATAATGTTTTGGGTTTTTTTTTATTTTGCTTGTTTCATTCTTTATAATTTCATGTAGGTCTTTCCATGTTTGTGTGAGAGTGTATGTATACTTGTGTGTTGGCAAGTCAAAAAGGTTTTAACATTTTTTTCCAGATTACACATCTACACAATTTTAAATAATTTTTTGGACATTATGCAAACTATGTTCTCTCCCTCCCTCTCTTCTTCCCAAGAAGGCAGATAATATGATTTAGTTTGTACATGTGTTGCCATATAATACATATTTCCATGTTCACCATGTTGTGAAACAAGACACATAATACTTACACTAGAGAAAAAAGTCACGGACTGTTTCAAGCTTCATTCAAACTCCATCAGCTTCTTCTAAAATGATGTATAGTCTTTTTCATCATGAATCTTTTGGAGTTGTCCTGGATTCTTGCCTTGTTGATAATAAAGTCATTCACAGTTGACCATTATACATTATTGTTGTTACTGAGTACAACATTCTCCTGGTTTTACTCACTTCACTTTGCATCCCTTCATAAAATTCTTTCCAGGATTTTTTGTGATCATCCTTGTCATTTTTATGGCACAATAGTATTCCATCACCATCAAATACCATAATTTGTTCAGCCATTCCCCAACTGATTGACATCCCTTCAATTTTCAGTTCTTTGTCACCACAAAAAGAGCTGCTATAAGTATTTTTGTACAAATTGGTCCTTTACCCCCATCTTTAAGCTCTTTGGGATACAGACTAGTATTTCTAGGTTTTTCTTTTTTCTTTTTTAATTTACCTGCTCATCATTTCTTATAGCCTCCATTTTAAGGGAAGTGCCCAGACTAGTCATGTACACACCTTTCTTTCATTCCTCTCTGGGCTCTACTCCTGACTCTTTGTACTTCTTTCTTCCATACTTTCTCCTTTTTCAGCTTCCTTCTAATGTCATCTACCCTTATTTGAATTTCAGCTCCTTAAGGGCTGGGACTATCTTTCCTTTTGCTTGTATTTGAATCCCCAGGACTTAGTACAGTGCCCAGCACAAAGTAAACACTTCATAAATGCTTGTTGACTTGATTCAGCACTGGCACTAAGGACAGAGGCAAGGGCTGGAAATATCTGGGATTTAATCTGTGCAGAGATGATAGTTGGACCCACAGGAGCTGACGAATGCATGATCCTTGAGCTGAAACAAGAAGGTCATTTCATTCAGTCACAGATTATATTCTGGATGGGGGGAGGGAGGTTTTCCTCCCTTTGTGTTCTGTACTACAGATGCTGGAGTACTCACTCACTAGGGCATAGGAACCTGAAAGGCAGCGTTTAACTGAGCTAGAGAAACCCTTTCACTGCAGATCCCAGGAGACCAGGAAAGAAAGCACTTAAACAGGGCATTTGGTTACATGACATGGCACTGAATGCTTTGAAGTTCCCTGCAGGACCCTGCAACCTTTTCTTTGTACCTGGTTTGACTCTGAGATGGCTTTCCACCCCCTATGATGTGCTCTCTACCCAAGCTAGGAGCAATGCTCAGAAAAGAAAACAATCACACAAACCATGCAGAAAATAGTGATTTGATTTTTTAAAAATCATTCTGAAAATGTTCTGAGCTCCGAGGACTCCGAGAATCAAGATTAGGAGGCACTGGGCTTCTTTGTTCCTCGGATTCACTACCAGGATGTATCTTTCACCAGGCTATCAAGTTTGCTCCACCTGATCATTAATGAAGCTATTAAGCAGAACCAATCTCCTCCTGTTCAGGTCTGTCTGGCCTGAGTCTCTGTTACATTCAGTCTGGCCACCTCCTTCTCACCTGTCATCCTTTTATCGAAATCAATTTCTCACACAAGAAGGCTCAAATCAGCCTAATGAATATGGTGGATCAGGTTTCAAAAACATTATCATCCACCCGACAACCAGAATCTAAACCTATATGATGCAGCAACAGCCGTGAATATCATAGCACTTAGTGATTACCAAGCACTTTGGGCACAATTCAATTCAACTGAACAAGCATTTATGAAGTATACCAGGTGCACACATGATTCTTGCGAAGGTCAAATGAGATAAAGCATAGGAAATGCTTTCAAAATCTTACGATATTAAATGTCATCGGGTATTATGGTTATTGGGCAGCTGGCAGGCACAGTGGATAGAGCACAGGGATGGGAGTTGGCAAGACTCCTTTCTTTGGTTCAAATCTGGCCTCGGACACTTACTAGCTGTGTGACCCTGAGCAAGTCACTTAACCGCTCTAGCCTAGGCACTATGGGTTTGCCTTGCTAGAGATATTACTTTTATCCCCAAGTAGGGTTCTGTCACTTTTCTCATGCAATGCCCAGCCCTAGTAATGAACTCAGGGAAAACTATAAAATTAGTTTGAAGTTTGGTTTGGATGCCCTTCCATCTCTCATTTCTATGACTCTCTTTCCCTTCTTGGATTTCCCTCCAGATTTCCTATCATCTGCCTCATTCTCCCTGTCAAAAAATTCCCTATTGAATGCTACCTGATAAAGCTCTCTTACACGTTGATCTGTATGAAGACTTATGGGCTTCAGTTCCTAGTTGTCAGCTCTGGCCACATTTCCTTGTAGGTTTTCCAGTAGAAAGAGAAAAATATCCAGCATCCTTGCTTGGTGACTATGACACAAAAAACATAAAAGGATATTAAAGAAGTAGCCTCTCAGGAAAGAGTTAGGCTCCCATTCACTAATGTGGGAATATCATATTCTATGACAATATCTTCCTTCTATGGATCTCCTCACATACTTCTTCCATGCAAAGAAATGACTCTCTTGGACCATGCCAGTGGAGCACAAACATTAGCAGGTCCTACCAGTCTAAAGCTTAATCCAAATAAAAGATTGTATGTTAGGACAGCTAGGTGGCTCAGTGGAAGCCTAGAGATGGGTGGTGGAGGTGGTGATCATGGTCCTGAATTCTAATCTGGCTTCAGACACTTCCTCTTTGTGTGACCCTGGTCAAATCACTTAACCCCCACTGGGGGGCTAAGCCCTTCTGCCTTGATATCAGTACACAGTAATGATTCTAAAACAGAAGGCAAGGGTTTTAAAAAAAAGGTTTGCATGTCTGCCACTCTACCTTGGTTTAGAAATGCTGATCATCCCAGAGCTGGGCACCAAAGGATAATTTTTAAGCCATAAAACTTGAGATTAACTACTAATCAATCTAATATTAGAGAGAGCTGGGTGGCAAAGGAATTGGAGCACTAGCTTCTGTTTGCCTCAGTTTCCTTAATTGTAAAGTAGGGATAATAATAGTACCTATCTCTCAGAATTGTTTTGAAATCAAATATGTTAATATTTATGAAGCCTTTAACACTTAGAAAGTGCCTGTTACATAGTAGGTGCTATATAAATGCTAGGCTTTTTTTTTAATTAAATATTAAGACACAAAGGAGATTTACCATTTTCCCTGTTAGAGAAAGTGAGCATACTGATTAAATCATGGATTCTTGAACTATTTGAGAATGATAAATGTTGGGGAAGATTATTTTTAATCTGAATGTTCACTTACTAAGATGTTCACTTACTTCATCTACTCCTAAGGCCAACATTCCTGAGCACATAACCCTCCTGGACTAGCCAGGTTAGAATAGGGCTGAATAACAGGCTAGAACCAGCAATTGGGTAGGGACTTCAGCAAGCAGTGGCTGGTTCACTCTTCCCTTCATAAGGTGACTTTATTATGGTTTATAGGGAGGCTGAGGTGTCAGGGGCCATTGAGAAAAAAGTTCTAGGAAAGTGATTTTTCTTAAACTGTGCTCATATTCAGTTCATGCTAGGAAGAAATTTTAAGACAATTTTTAAGACAAATTTTAAGACAAAAAGAACCAGGATCACCCAATCCTAAAAAGTCTAAAAAAACTCTTTCCACTAGACAATGTTGCATCAGAAAGTGGAAGTTATTCTGAGTTATTAGTTGACTTCTCTCATCTTCACATTTATAATAAAATTAAGTGGTTTCTTTTTACCCTGATTAATGTTTTAATATTTCTCATCTATCTTTCTATTCATATCTCCTGAAGTTAAATGATTCTGATGAGATTTAGTATAAAATGGGAATCAAGAAATGCTTTAATTTTGATTTATTGTTTAGTTTTCCATCTTGAAACAAAATGTTGGCCAAACAAGTTCCCCAAATAGTCATAATGGACCATAATGTAATATGTAATGGATTCCAATGAAATATGGTTCATAAAGAGAAGTTAAATCATGTCTGATGAGAAAGAGTAGCTTAGTTCATTGTCTTAAAACATAGATAAATTTGCCCATAACATTTACACTAGGTAAAAACTCTCTGTCTGTACTGGTTATGTGATGTGGTTCACCTTAGTCTATTTGCTGAAAGGCTCATTTTTCTTTACTATTTTGCTGTTTGAAAGGGAGCTCAGAGGCTCTAAGACCTTGATCTGCCTTTCAGGTTATTGGTTTTCAATGGATATTTTGAGGATGGGGAAAGAGAATGGTCTTATTATTTTATTGGAACCTCCAAGAAAGGAAACATCCTCTAAACAATAAAACTGACATCTTTGCTACATGATAGTCTTAGAGAGGGGCCAGGAGCCTTGAGAGATTAATAGCCTCACCTAGTGTCACACAGCCACCATGTGCCAGAAGCAGGATTTGAACTTGTTTTCCTAGCTCTAAGATTGGTTCTCTGTTCATTACATAAGTCCTCTCATTATGTATGCTGAATTGAATTGATTCAATTTTTGAATGCTTTGGGAGAACAAAAAATGTCTTTTTTTTTTCTTTTCCAGGCCTATGGAAGGTCAAGAGTTGAATTCCCTTCTTTAACAATGGTATTAAGAAAATAGTCAACACTGCTCAATACAGTAAAAATACATTGATTTTTTTTCTTGTGAATTTTCCTTACTACATTTGTTTTAAAATTCATTTCATTTATGAATAATACTCATGCCTTTTGGTCTTTCTGAGACTGTTTTACATAAAGTCTATAGGTATAGAAATACCAGCATGATCTCCCTTTTTTTTTAATTGCTCAGTTCCTTGCTGGCACATTTTTATGCTTGTGGGGAAAAAAAACATTTTGCTTTTTTTTTTTGCATTTACCTAGAAATGATATTTATTTACATGTATCTGCCATGGATTATGCATTCACCATATCACTCAGTATTCATTTTATTATTTTCCATGCATTGGCTACTCATTTCAAGGGTTTCAGGGGAATTCTAGTCCAGTGCTTTTGATTTTCTTCAGTCTTCTGGGACTCCCTAGCTCTCTCTGAATTATCAGTAATCGCCTGTCCAGGCTCATTAGCCAATTCCCTCTGGTCTTCAGAAAGCTTGCCATGTGGACCGGCTGATTTGCATATCATCCAGTTGTCCAAGAGTTACCTTTCCTACTGTTCCCCCATTGACTCTTTTGATAGTATCTTAGAGCTTCCTAATTGTTCCTTTGTTTCTTCTTTGTATTTTTTTCTTAAATGGAGCTCAACATCTTAGACATTTTAGCCTTACCATTTATATAATCCCCATGTCTGTTTGTCAATAGGTTTATGTCTTTACCAACCCTTCTTTTCTTCCCTTTAGTTATACATAAAAAGCCCTTATTATTCCCTTAATCCCTCTGGTGTTCATGAGCACATTCTCTGCTTTTTGTTGTCCTTATCTTCTTGCTGTAAGCTTTTACCCACGCAGCAAACCCCTTTTGATTTTTCTTAACTCTGAACAACATTATCTCCTAGATCACAAAAACTTCTCTTAGAAAACCACCTCAGTTGTTTCCCATTCTTTTCATGCTTTTGTTTCCCTTCATCTACTATTAATTTTGGAACAATTCCCCCTACTCTTTCCACCTCATGATTGATGCTATCTCCACAATTGCATTTGTTATAGAATCTTGAATAATTTTGACATATGGATGAGAGTCCCCTTAAATGAAAAGAATCTTGAAGGTTCGTTTGTTTCAAATGAGTCAAATACCTTTTAAAGATTCATTCCCCTCCTCCCCCATTAAAGAAGCACAAATAGAACTGGAAAACAAAAGTCACAGGGTCATTTAGACTGGGAAGAAAATTCAAGACACAATAATAACCATGATCACCCCAATTCCTAGAAAAGGTCTTTTTCTACTAGAAAACACTGCCATCAAGAAATAGCATTCCCCTGGGCTATTATTGACTTCCTTCATCTTTTCATTTATGTTCAAATAAAGGATATTTGAAGCCACTGAGAACTACTAGCACCCCCATTCTCCAGATAAGGAAATTGAGGTTCGGAGACATTGTCATTCCAGGGATCAGGCAGTGATTTGTATCTGGAAATGGAGGCTACAGCTAGAAATTGGGCATAACAGAGGATAATACAACTAATGTGGAGTTATAGAAGGCTGGAGAGGACGCAGAAAGGATAACAGAAAGGCTAGCCCAGGCAAGATCAAAGATCAAATGATCAAACAGTTTCTGGAAGAAAGCTTTCAAAGTATTACCATCTATTTGAACAATTGATCCAAATCACTAAGACAACTCTGAGATTTTACCTTATACCATCAAATTGTCAAAAGCTAGCAAAAGGCAGAAATTATCGACTTTAAAGAAGCAGTGGAAGGATAAGTATGCTAATATGCTTTTGGTGGATATGTGAATTGGTCATGTCTACACATCCTAGAAAACAACTCAGAATTATTTGAGAAAGGTATCAAAATTTTTCTACCTTTTGTTCTAGAAATCCAGTTGTTGGGGATATACCCAAAGAATATCAAAGGTAGAAAGATCCCACATATACCAATATGTTCATAGAAGTATTTTTTGTGGTAGAAAAAAACCTAAAAAGAAAATGAGCATCCATCAATTGGGGAAATGGCTGGACCAATTGCGGTATATGAATGGCAATGTAATATTATTATGCCATAAGAAGCAGTGAATAGAAGAATTTACAGAAAATGGGTCATGTAAATAAGGCAAGTAAATGAGAATTTACTAAGTGCTTACTCTGTGCCAGACACTGTACTAAAGAAAAAGATAGTCCCTTTCCTCAAAGAGCTTATAAAATTTGCTTGAATTGATGCAGAGTAAAATAAGAAATACTGGGGAAATAACATAGATAGATGATGACTACAACAATATGAATGAACAAGCAATAAATAATTAAGTGAATCTAAATGTTGTGTGATTATACTGAGCAATCTTGGCCAGGGAGGAGAGGTGAAGAAATTCACAATCCTCCTTTTGATGGAGAAGTGAGAACCAAGATGTGGAATATTGTGTATGCTACCAGACATGGTTGATAGGTCAATTGTTTTCGCCTAACTGTTATTCTTTGTTATAAGGGAAAGATCATTGGGTGTGAGTAATGGGAAGAAGTTGAGGAGGTGTGTGCCCAAAAGTTACAATGATGAAGATGGCAGCAGAGTAAAAAGCAGCTGCTTGACCTCTCCTAACCCACACATACAGGACTTCTCAAGAAGACATAAAAACAAATTCAGAGGAAAGAAGGGACCCCACAATAGGGCGCAGCAATGAAGGTACGTGGAATCGGGGCATTTCCATGCTATAAAGGGGTGAAACAGCTCTCACTAAAATGCGAGGAGCAACCCCCTCCCCCACCCCACACCACCTACCCCGCCAAAGCCCCAGCTCACAAGAGTCAGAGCAAGTTTGGGGCATGCATTAAGTTGCTGGCAGCTCACCAGGGCTTGTTCCTGGGAACAGCAAGAGTTAAGAACCCCCAAGAGGCTAAAGAACTCATGGACTCTGAACATAGACCTGGAACCCAGGTGCAGGCGAAGGGGCTGACACAGGCGCCAGCTAAGGCGCGGGCTAAGGGGTGGACTAAGGTGGGGAAGAAGGGGCTGATTCTAAGTGCAGGAGTAGACCTTGAGTGGGGGACCCAGTGCAGAGAGGTGCTTGACTGAGGAAGCAGCTCCCTGAGACTGTTAAAGGAGCTTCAGGCAGAAGAACGAGCAAGGAGACCACCAGGAAGCTCGACCCAGAACAATTAGACTTGAGATCTCAGGAGTCTAAAGAGCGCAGACAGATCCTAGGCACGAGCATAAAGCTGAGAGGGCACTCAGCTTACAATGGCAAGCCAGAATCATCAGAAAAACCAGAAGAGAAAGATGAAGAAGAAAAAACCTTTAACACTCGACAACTTTTACACAGAAAAAATCCAGACAACAGAGCAAACAGCAGAGGAGAACAAACAAGTAACCATATCCAAACCTTCCCAATGAAAATGGGTCACAAGGTCTTGAAGAGTTCAAATCTGAGATCATGAGAAAGATGGAAGAGATCTGGCAAGAAAATAACAGTTTAAAAGGCAGAATTTCACAACTGGAAAGTGAGGCAAGTAAATCAAAGACCAGAAATGACCAGATTGAAAAAGAAAACCAAAAGAATGTAGCTGAAAAACAGTCTCTAAAGGCTAGAATTGGGCAATTAGAAAAAGATATCCCCAAATCAAAAGAATTAATAAGCAAATTGGAGACCAAAATCAAACAGCTGGAAAACAGGTCAAACCAAACTGAAAAGGAAAATCAAAAGCTTATAGCAGAAAACTAGTCTCTAAAGACAAGAATTGGGCACGTAGAAGCCAATGATCTATCAAGACAGCGAGAACAAATAAAACAAAGTCAAAAGACTGATAAAATAGAAGGAAACATGAAATATCCCAAAAGTTACAATGATGTAAAAACAAAAGGCTTAGATAAAACTTGAAACAAAATTAAAAACCACAATGGTATATGGAATAGCATCAAGGCTCAGGAAGAAGCCCAGCCTATATTTTAAAAAGTGGATTGGGAGAATAGAAAGGCAATGTCTGTGGTAGTTCTAAGCAATGTCTCTCAATAGCTATTGGTGTAAGAAAAAAGAGACCCTTTTCGTTAATGGGCTTGGTCTCCAGATCTAGCCTCAGTTTACGGGAAGAGAATAATAATTGTGGAGGAGGGTTGAGTATGGGTGACTCTGAAAGAGCTAGTCTGGCTCCTATTGAGGTTAGGGAAGTGAAATGTGAATAGATATACATTGGGTGGGGGATCCTGTGCCACTATGACCAGTTAAAGAAAAGAAGGTAAGATCAACCCAATCATAACAAAGGAGAAAATGTAATCCTTGAGAAGCAATTTGTTGCATTAGTAGTAGATTTAGTAGTAGATTAGTAGTAGATGTTTTAGTAGTAGTAGATGATGAGTAGTAGTAGCACATGTAGTAGAGATAATAATGGAATTAAAATCAGAAGATGTGTTTCCATTCTAACTCTGCTACTAACTGCATGACTTTAGGCAATTCAATTAGCCTCTCAGTCATGATTTCATAGATCTATAAAATGGTAGAGCTGGAAGATACCTTAGAGATCAACTTCTTTAATCTCTTCATTTGTAGGAGAGAAAATGAGCCCTGTACCTTGTAAATTACAATGTTGAAGCTTGAATTCAGACCACTGGAATTCAGCTTTGGGCTCTTTAATTTCACCATATGATTTCCACATCAGCAAAATGAAGGATAAGGTCCCAAGGTCCAATTCTAAAGTCTTCTGGTCCTGTAAAAATCAGATCATAATTTAGTTATGAAGAATGGTTGACTAGGTAGGGGAAGTGAAAAGGGAAGCACTCAGAGCTGAACATGATGTCAAGATGAAAAGCATCATTTAAAAAAAAAACACTCACCTTCCATATTAGAATCAATACTGTGTATTGGTTTCAAGGCAAAAGAGTGGTAAGGACTAGCAAACAGGGGTTAAATGACTTGCCCAGGGTCACACAGCTAGGAAGTGTCTGAGGCATCAATTTTTAAAAAAAAATGAAATGATGGATTTAGATCTAGAATGAACTTAAAAAGTTCTCTAGTGCCACCCATTCAATTTACAGGTGAAGAAATTGAGTCTGAGAGTAGTTAAGAATAACATATGTAATATATGACATGTATACTATGTGCATATAATATATGATAATATAATAGTGTAACATAATATAAAAAGCCCAAGATAAAACAGATTGTAATAAAGGGCAGAGAGAGGAATTGAATCCACGTTCCTTGGCTCCAAATCCAGCACATTTTTTCCCCAGAAGAAACAAAAGGCTACCAGTTTTGGATCTACACTTTCAGAACCTTGTTGTCTCCAAGTAGAGTCTCTCATTTCAGAAGCCCTAACATTTCTCAGCCCCTTATTATTGTGGTGGTACCATGGTAACAAAGAAAGATTTGTCTCTCTTCTTACACAACAAGAGTCAGAGGTGTTTGAAGAATCCATTGTAAAGTGTTTTCATTTCAGGGTTGGCAGACCTCTAGAGAAGTTGATGGAAGTGATTTCTACCTCCATGATTTATAGGCATCACCCTTCTTCTGCCTCTGCTGCCAGGGGGTCCTTAAATACTGGATTAGATGGGGAAAGAAGAGGGGATTGTTATCGTTATATCAACTTTTGTCATGCAGTGGTATTTTTAGTGGGGTTTTTTTTTGGTGCTACATTCCAAGAAAAGTGATGCAATACAATTGAATAAGTCCTTGGACCTGGAGTCAGAAGATCTGGATTTGAGTTTTGGCTATGCCACTTATTGACTATGTAATTTTATACTCTGTAGCCTCAGTTTTGTCATGTATAAATTGGAGATTAAGTACTTGTGCTACTTATCCAATAGG
This sequence comes from Gracilinanus agilis, assembly GCF_016433145.1. Lineage (NCBI taxonomy): Eukaryota > Metazoa > Chordata > Mammalia > Didelphimorphia > Didelphidae > Gracilinanus > Gracilinanus agilis. The sequence continues at coordinate 59,686,802 of NC_058133.1, forward strand.
GATGTGGTGAAGATCAAGTAGATGGAAAGCATTTTGCCAAAATAGGGAGCCCATATTTTATTACCTCTGTATTCTCCACTTTGCCTGGCATAAAATTATAGTCAAGTCAAGCCAGAGGGCATTTATTAAGCACTTGCTATGGGGTGGCAAAGTGCACAATGAATAGTGCGCCAGTCCTGGAGTCAAGACTTACCTTCTTGAATTTGAATCTAATTTCAGACACTTATAAGCTGTGTGACCCTGGGCAAGTCACTTTGCCCTTTTTCTTTCAGTTTCCTTATCTATAAAACAGGCTGGAGAAGGAAATGGCAAACCATTTCAGGACTTTTGCCAAGAAAAACCCTAAATGGACTGACAATGGACTGAAATGACTCAATGAAAAAATGTCAGGCACTTTGCTAAGAGATTAGAAATTCAAATATAAGCAAAAAGAAAGAGTTTGGTCCCCCCCCCAGAAGGAGCTTATATTCTAATGGAGAAGCTGAAAGGAAGAAGGGGATGGAGAGGAAGTACCCAAAGTCAGAAGTGCAAGCTGGAGAAGAATGAAGAAATGAGTGGCCTGGGAAACCTCCTTAAAATGGAGGTTCTAGGAAGAACCAAACAATGGCAGAGAGGCTTATAGGGGCAGAAAGTAATTCCAGTGTGAGAAATAGTCTAGATATAAATTGAACTTCCAGGTTTCTATAGCATAATATACTAGGTTCTATAGAGAGTTAGAAACATAGTCTGGAGAAGGATAGGGCATGTAAATAAAAAAACTCAGTAAATATTTATTATGAGAATAAATGTTGGGAATTAGTAGCTGCAAGTGCCTTGGTGAACGTTTATCACTTCTCATCCAGAAGACTCAATTGGGTTCTTCAATGTAGGGTTGCTCTCAAAGGCTAGACCATATTTTCATTGGAGAGGATTAACCATTTAAAGCCTTTGACAATATAATACTAAATACTATAAAGGCTGTTGGCCCCAGGAATCTGGCAATCTGAATCTCAGATCTGCCAATGGATTAATCCACATGACTTCTGAATCTCAGTTTCCCCATCAGTAAAATGGCGGTGATGATGTTTGTACTACTCACCTCACAAAGCTCTTCTGAAGAGAGTTCTTTATAAGCAAAATGCTATAGAAATGGGATACCATCATTATTTTAAATTAGTTACAAAGCACTTCATCTATATTCTATTATCTAGCACATAAACCCTAGGCTTCACATTACCACATTATTTTGATTTTTCAGTTACCATTGTCTTATTCAGAAAAAGAAGCATAGAATTTCAAAATGTGAAGTTAGAATAGTCCTTAGAAATCTTCCAGACAAACCCCTTCATTTGAAAGATAGAGAGACTAAAAGGGAGAAGGGAAGGGAAGGTTTTGTTCAGTGCCATACACAGCTGTACAAGCTTTGAAGAAAAAAAAAGTGGTCATGAATGGATTTGTGAATTGGTCCTAGCATTCTAGGGAGTCATTTGGAATTCAGATGGCAGGGTGGCTAAAATGTCCTTATCCTTTGGTTCAGAAATTCCACTATTTGGCATTCACTCCAAGGAGGCCAAAGAGAGAAAGAAAAGTCCTCTATATACTATAATATTCATAGTAGCATTTTGTGTTGAAGCAAAGAGCTAGAAATAGAGTATGTTTCATTGATTAAAGAAAGGCTAAACAATTGTGGCATGTGGCCTTGATGGAATACTAATATCCTAGAAGAAACAATGGATGTGAAGAATTTAGAGAAAAAAGGAAAGGTTTAGAGTGGATACAGAATGAAGATAATCAGGATAATATATGTGTATATATATATATATTTTTTTCATATTTCCCAGCCCTCCAAACGCACATGAGCTGAATCTTAAAGGACTAGAGGGATTCATTCTGAGAGGTGTTATGTAATTACAGTGACCTTGCTTGGCCACAGAAATAAAGATGATAAAATGCACTTGTCTCTTTTCATTGGAAGAGTGGGAGACTATGGGTGTAGAATATTGCAAATGATGTTAGATGTGATTAAAGCATTTATTGTTCTTTGCTGACATTTCTCCCATTTTTCATCTTTCTCCTTTTTTAGTTTAATTTCATTAATTTGGGGTTTTAAAATTTTTTTCAATTTCAATTCAATTTTCCAATTTGTTTACATTCAAATTTCAATTTTTAATTTTCAATCTTTCTCCTAAGGGAAGGTTCATTGTGTAGGGAAGCAAGAGAAGAATTTTTATGAGAATGAATATGATGGAAAACTTTTTAAAAGTCAATAGTAAAACAAAATAAAAGAAGAAAGAGAAGCTATCCATGACCTCATGTTCTCAGCATCAGAGGTAGTTTTCTCAGTTTTAATCTTACCTGGATGAATCCCACCATGCACTTTGTGTCTCATTTGGAGTTTATCTTCCTATACAGTCATCGTAGAGCTAAGGGTATAAGCCATTTTCATCTGTCCACCTTGGTGCATCTGAATCAATAGGGTTGGTTGACGTGGATTCTCAAAGCTACCAGGGACATGGATCCTGGGAGTTTATGAGGAAGAATCCGAGGCCAGGGTCTGGGATGGAATCTCTCTCCATAAATCATCAGGCTCAGCCTTTCATGCTGAGCACAGCCTTCTCCTCTGCAGCCAGGGACTCATGATTTATGCCAGGTGGAAAGCGCAGAATGCTGATTCCTCTTATCTCACTCTGTATACCTCATGAAGAGAGGAGAGCATAAAAATAATATCCTCCTGGGCTGGGAAGTTTGGGTTCTCATTTCCAAGCCCATTGCCAGCCATGCCACTGCAACCATTCCAGAAAAATAATAATTCTTCCTAGCAAAATGTGTGATGAGCGTGTCTGCTGTATGCAGAAACCCCACTCTCTTAAGAAATTCATCGATCTCTATAGATAATCTCACTTTTTCTTTTCCCAAGTGATTTTCATGGCATAATTCTATCTGGGTTACAGATACATCATGTAAGATCCATCTTGCAGATGTTAAAAACTGAGGTAAAACCCAGTACTTGATCAGGTTCCATGGCAATCCTAAGACTGGAATTTGAATCCCTGTTTTGGAACATTCTGATTCATTGTCAGATCTTCCTTCCATGGTGCTATATTACTTTTGTTAGGTAGAATTGGGGCCATGGAAAGTAGTTTAACAAGGTAGCAAGGTTAGGTAAGACTGCCATCACTTAAAAAAAAACGGGGAAAATTCTCAGAAATGCCAAGTTGCCAGGAAAACCATTACTTCCATACTGATGGCTTTCTCCTAGGAAGTTTCAAAGGAGAGAATAGATAGGTGTATGCTTTCCAATGAAAGTACCTCTAAGATCACTGAGGCAAATGCTGATTGTCAGAGACAGGGTTGAAGGTAGTCTGATTGCTTCAAGCTCCTCATCTATAAAATGGGTATAATAATAGCAGAGTCTCCTAGTGTTGTGAAGATAAAATGAAATCACATTTCTAAATTTCTTTGCAAGCCTCATTAATCACCATATAAGTGCTATTATTATTACCAGTGACAATAATAATTATTAATATTGTTGTAGGCAGCCAACTACAGTGGCCTGAATGTCCTGCAAGTCCTCATCTGCCTCCACATATGCCCTCTGTTGACCTGTTATGGCCCTGGTCATTTTTCCTACTCTAAAAAAATCCTGATCCAAGAAGGAATTTGGAAGTACAATTGATTTTCCTTCCCAGTCAGCAACTCTAGGGATCTTTAAATAAATGACCAATAAGCTATTATGAGAGTGTTGAATTTCACTAAATAAAATTTGGAGAGAGAGGAGAGAAGAAGTGGAGGATTAAGGACAAGGGGGAGGGAGGGAGACAGACAGACAGAGACAGAGACACAGAGACAGTGACAAAAGGAGGGAGGGAGGGAGAGAGGGAGAGAGAGAGAGAGAGAGAGAGAGAGAGAGAGAGAGAGAGAGAGAGAGAGAGANAGAGAGAGAGAGAGAGAGAGAGAGAGAGAGAGAGAGAGAGAGAGAGAGAGCTTTTAGAAATATGAATAAGTACATGGATCTGTGGGCGATTTTTTAACTCAAAAGAAACATGAAAATCTATTAAAAATGATACTTAAAAACAAGAATATAGCTCTAAAATTATAACCCTGAAGACATAACACAGAAATATTCTTGCGAACAGGATGGAATAAGGTTACCTCTCTTGGTAGACTTGCTTACTAGATGGGAGGTCACTGACCTACCTTAAAATCAAACTGAGAGAGAAAAAGAGTAAGAAAAAAGGGTGGAGGATGGAGTTAAGGAAAGCAGAAAGTATTGAGCAATCCTGATCCATGAGAAATGCAGAGAGCTGAGTACTCCCCTCCACCAAAATAGTGTATCTTCTGGCATAGAGCCTCCTTTGCTGTAAAAACTAGAGTGAAGGATGCAGACAATGGATTTACTGAATGTCTTTTTTCCCATGTCTTTCCCACCCTTTCTGTCTAGTAACTTCAGCACTTCCTTCTTTCTGGAGTCTTAGGGACAGATCAAGTTTGAACCAAGGTCCTTTCTTGTTAATAATGGAAGCCACATCTTTCTCAATCCAGTCCCAAGACCCATTACTTATTATTTTATCTGGAGCTGGAAAGAGAACTACATTATTACACTCCCATTCCAAAGAGTAAGAAGGTTCTAAGATGTCAACCAATAATTACAGCATTACCAAAGAGAGCTAGGAAGATCCCAGTCCTATTAGCAGGATTTTGTTGGACACCATCAGTCTATTATTTCTAGCTTGACCCAGACTCATTATGATATTTAAGTGTGGTACTTGTAATTAGAAAGTCCTGGATTTGAATCCTGCCTTAGACACAATTATCTGTGCCACCCTGGGCAAATCACATAATCTCTGAATGCTTCAGTTTCCTTATTTGTGAAAGGGGAACATTAATAGCATCTACTTCCTAGAGTTGCTGTGAGAATGAAATAATATTTATAAAGCTCTCTGAAAAACTCAAAGCTCTCTATTTACAGGACAGCTAGGTGGTTCAGTGGATTAAGAGTCTTGTCTAGAGACAGAAGGTCCTGGGTTTAAATCTGGCCTCAGACACTTTCTAGCTATATGACCCTGGGCAAGTCACTTAATCCCCATTGCCTAACGCTAACCTCTCTTCTGCTTTAGAACTAATACATAGTCTTGATTCTAAGACAAAAGCTAAAGTTTTAGTTTCCACCACTGATCTGGCACTCCTGCTAAGGTGCCCTACGTTTTCACTTTGTAAAAGTTTGCTATTCTTGCCCAGTTGAGGTCCTTCATACTTCTTTCTGGCCATCTTCAGGCAGTGACATTTTCTGTGTAGCCTTTTCTTTCCTTCCCACTTCTAATTCAAGGAACAGTAATCAAATCAGTATTACCATTCCTGGACAGGATATGTCAATCAATTATTCTATGACTCTAGTCACTGCCCCCTCAACTTCCCAGACCAAAACATGCCCCCCACCAGCCTTTACTCTCCATATTGTTATTTTTTATTAGAATGCAAGTTCCTTGTGTTTGGAGACAATCTTATTTTAAATATTTGTATCCCCAAATACTTAGCACAATACCTGGTACATACTAATTGCTTAATATTTGCTTTTTCTTTCATTCAGTTATAGTAAGTTTTATTTTTAGAAAGTACATCAGTTTAAAAATATAGAGGGAAGAAAAGACAACAGATTCTTGATCATCTTTCCCATTAATATAGATTAGTTTGACTACTCTTTTATTCCTCCATGTTATGGGGGTAATTTGGGGAAAGGTGTTTGGGATAAGGGAATTGAAAGGAGGATGATTGGAGACTTGGTAAGTGGATAGACTAGGCTACAGGTAGGCTGGGATTAAAGGAGATTCAGGGTAATATAGGACTGAAGTCAGGAGTATAACACAGAAGGGAAACAGAGATCTTCTTGGGAGAAGATAAGTTAAACTAAACAAACTAATACAGCAGGCTTACAGACTAGGACTTAGACTCAAACATAAGCTGAGGGAAATAGACTAGACTGAAATTAACAAACAGGCTTTAGTTAATTTCACAGGAAGGGACCTATTTTGAAGTAACACCTTCCTTCAAGATGGATACCCAGCTTCCCTCTAAGCCCAGAGTATGTTGTCTCTTTCCCTCTTCTCCCCTCTTGTTAGACAAATTACACTAAATATGACTATTGAAACAAAAAGGGTTTATTTATTTGAAGGATGTTTGTTAGGAAGGTGGGTTAAAGGAAAGCCCTATCAGTTATCTCAGGAACCTCAGGTGGGGGAAGGGAAATAAAGATGGAATCTGAGTAAGGACCTGCCTTACTCAGTTTTACAAAATGCTATCTAAAAGAAAATAAATGATGATTTGATTAAATTATAAATAATGCTGTCAATTAGATAACTCTTCACAGATTTAACTCCTCTCTAATTATTCTCCTTATAAACTCCACAGCCACTAAGGTAAGGGAGGGAAGGCAGGGTGGTATTAGGAAAGGAAGATATAAAGGATCTATCTAAAATAATAATTTCTTAAGTAAATATATTAATGCTAGGCTAAATTTCAATATTGAAGCTAGATAATCTAAGAGCTCGCTGACTTCCTCCCTTCACGGAAGATCCAGTCCACTGCCTCTCCTCAAGATTCTAAAACCTCTAACAGCTTTTTGGAACTCAGCCAAAGCTAGAAAAAACTATAACCCCCAATTCTGTACACTACATCCATCCATCCTTTCTTTCATTTTAAAAATATTTGTTGAAGCCCCAAGACATTGGTGAAAAATGCAAAAATGAATTGGATAATTTATCTGATGTTTTCTCATTTAGTGAGAACTTTGGGAAATGTGACATGAAGGTTTGATAGTTGGAGAAAGATCTGAAGAAAACCTTTAGGACCTTCACAGCATTGCCTGGAGCTAAGTTTGTGTAAAGCACAATTCTACAATTTGATCCTGTTTGGATTTGGCACAAGGTGCAATCTCCTTTTGTGTCTTGTTTCATTACAGCAACATCTAATCCAAAGATTCAGGCCTGGGTAGCTATTGTCCTAGAATCCGATAAGAAGAACCAAGTGATTTATTAGGTTCTCCTCCCTTTTTTGTAGAGCTTTAAGCCAGTCCCAAATAGTCTAGCAATCTCTTCTTCCATCCACATTATCTATTTTACAAATATCCCAGAAGAGCATTCTAGGACATGCCAGGATTTGAAGCTTGATCCTTTTCCATGAATATCAGAGATATTCATATCAGCCTAGACAACCCCAATTCCTTCAACGTATCCTTATATAAAATGAATTCAAAGGAAGGGAGGGAATAAATATTTATAAAGCACCTATTATATGCCAGGCACTATGTGAAGTACTTTAGAGATCTATCATTTGGTCTTCACAACAACCCTGAAATGTCAGTATTATTATTATTCCATTTTCCATTTGAGGAAACTGAAGCAATAAGTTTCCTGTGCCTTACTCAGGGCACCTAATTATGTCTGAGTCTGGATTTGAACATACATTTCCCTGATACCAAGACTTAGCCATCCTAAGGAGCTTTGCTATTCAGGTTGTCCTCCTCTTGACAGACCTCTAGATTACCACCGTCATTTTAAAAGTGCAGCATCCATTAATGACCATAATACTCCAGGTTTGACTAAGCCAGAGCCCAGAAGCAAACATCTCCTTTTCCTGGAATCTAGATCTCTCAGAAAGGAACACAATATTGCATTATCTTTATTTGACTGACATATAGTAATGTGAACATATTAAGATTGCAGTCCATTTGAATGCTCATACCCTTTTCAGACTAGCTGTTACCTAACCTTGCTTCCTCCCTCTTGTACTTGTGAAGTTGATTTTTTGTGCCCAAGGGCAAGACTTTACATTTATCCCCATTGAATTTTACCAATTCATCAAAATCTTCCTGGATCCTAACTCTCATATTGAATTGCTGGCTATTCCTATGAACTTTCTGTCAAATGCAAATTTGATGAAAATGCCTTCTAAGCCTTAATACCTGTCATCAATAAAATTTTAAACAGCCCAGAACCAAGCATAGATCCCTGGGAAATCCCACTGGAGATCTCCAGCCAAAATTACATTGAGTCATTAACTATTACTCTTTGAATCCACCTACTTAACCAGGTCCAACTTCACTTCTATGTAATCTAGTGCACAAATCCATATTTTCTATGAGGATAATATAAAAAAATTATGAATTACTTTGATAAAAATCTAGATAAACTACATTTATCTTATTCCCTTCATTTATCACTTTAATAACATTATTAAAATAAGAAATAAGGTTAGACTGGTATGACATGGCTTTGATAAAAATCATTCTTGCTCTTTGAAATGGTTACTTTCTTTGTTAAATATTCAGTAACTGTCTTTTTTAACAATACACTCTCAAAATTTTCTAAAAATTGAAATCAAGTTCATTGTCTTTAAAGATTTCAAATGCAATTCTCCCTTTATTCCTGCCTCTTTTTTGAAAATTAAGACATTTGCTTTAATGCCATTTAAGGGATTAGGTCAAGTTCTACTTATTGTCTTTTCTATGCTCTTTCTTTTTAAAATACATTTTTTACTGAAACTTTTGGTTTTTATATTAGCTAGAATTCCCCCCCCCCTTCTTTACTCTCATCCCTCTCAAGGAGCCTTCCATTATCAAAGGAAAAAAAACCCTGATCTTTTGCTGTCATAGACAGCCAATTTTTTCCATACTCAAGGATGTCATTCACCTGAGGAAGGTTGCCTGAATTTATCCATGGTAGCTATGTGCATTCTTACTTCTCTTCTTCTCTCTTCTCACTTAATTCAGTTACTTAAGATGTTCCCTGATAGTAATTTTTCATAATTTCAAATTTTCACACTTTTCTAGTGCAAAAGTAATTTTCCTTAGCAAAGAAAAGAGAAACAAAATAAGAATGGGAAGCTCTGATTTTTCTCTCTGAATTTTGTTTAAAAGCTCAATTTTTTGTTGCTTTTGGCTATCCTTGTGAGTCTTAGTTCCTTCCTTTAGCACAGCTGAACTAATTTTTATAGGACTAATGAATAATAATAATAATAATAATAATAATAATAATAATAAACTAGTATTTTGATAGAGCCTACTATTGTGCTAAAAGTTTTACTAACATTATATCCCTGGGAGAGGTGTTTTTATGACTCTTATTTTACGGTTGAGAAAATTTAAGCAAGATGAGGTTATGTGATTTACCCGGGCTCACACAGTAAGTGTCTGAGGCCAAATTCAAATTCAGGTCTTTCTGATTTGAGCACCAGCACAGGGTTACCAAACTAATGTTACTCGTGTATTCTTTTTATACCTTTCTAAATTCTAAGTCAGCTTCCTGCGCATCTACATGGATACCTGCAAATAACTTTTCTTTTTATTCCTTATTGGAACTATTTTCTTTTATGTCTTCAGAATTAAAGGTTTTTCATTTCTCTAGGGCTGACTTTTTGTATAGTCCATTAGTCCATTGGATCCCACTGATCCTTTCTTTGAACCCTTTTAAGCATGCATTCCTGAAATCCAGGGAGCATGTCGAACTACGTCTGACTTTCCTCTCTCCTCTATCATAAACTTAAGGGGTGGTGGTCACTTCTTCACAATTTCTGAATCATTTCCACTCCATCAGCCTTGGTAAGAATCAGATCCAGCACAGAACACCCCTTTATATCTTGATGTTTTCACTTTAGGAGAGAAAGAATTATCATCCCTGCCAGTCAAGAGCCAAGAGAGCTCTAGGATATATACAGACAATGGAATCATGAATTCTGTGATTATGCCTCTGTAAGGAGTGTGATACCTTTCTCAAATTCCTCATTAGTTTCCTCTTTCCAACTTAGTTATATATAGGCACTTAGGTGGCACAGTGGATAGAAATCAAGAATCACGATGGTTCCTCTTCCTAAATTCAAATCCAGCCTCAGAAACTTAATAGCTGTGTGACCCTGAACAAATCACTTAACCTCAGTTTCCTTATCTATCAAATGAGCTGGAGAAGGAAATGGCAAACCACTCCATTATCTTTGCCAAAAAAAAAACCAAATCGGGTCATGAAGAATGGGAGTTCACTTGACAACAAAAGTATAATCCAAAGACAAAAATCTTTTGTGTTTCTCCTTTAATTGATTGTCACTGCAATCATGTTTCCTTCCTGTTCCCTGAGTTCTTCATAAATACCAATAGTACTTAAAAAAATGAATTCAAGTAAAGAAGTTAGATCTGACCAAATGCCAAAGGTAACATTTAAGAAACCAACCAGTTAATCAGTATTTTTTATCTAGAGGGTATGCCCACATCAATATTGAGAGAGGAGTTTAAATGTTTCACAATTGCCACTGATAAAGCCCGAGCAGATCTGTTCCCTTTTTCCTGTTTGTTGTCCTCTTGGCTTGCCTTGCTAGTATTCACAAAATGATGCTGCATAGTTAGGTTTTCTACCAAGTTCATAGCATATTCTCTTTATTTTTCTCCATTACTGTATTTGGTGGCACAATGATACTACATTGCAATGTGTTTCTATTTGGCAAAGAAATAACTTCTTGCAGGTTAAAGCAATTTCTAGGTTTTTTTAAATTTCTCAGAGTGACTGCTTTGATTCATTTTAAAGAAATGGTGATAGAATCACATTGGCTTTATTTCTGAGAAATGATCAGGTATTTTAAGAGTTTTGTCTGGAGTTCATGCTAATCTACAGAGTATTTTCTCTTTTTCTTCTTAAAATCTGGCATTTATTTTGACCTTTGATTTAACCATTCAAGATCCAACTACATCTCAGCTACTGATGATGAAATGACTTCTCTGAAATCAGGCTTTTCCCTAAGGAGTTTTCCGAAGGGGAGAAAATCCATAATAAATGCAGAGTTTAGTTTTCTTCCTTTTATATCTGCCCTCTCATATACACACATGCACATCAGATGTGAACTTCACTCTATTTTCAATTGATTGATAAAAATAAATGTCTGTTACATGTTAGGCACTGCGCTAAGGAGATACAAAGAAAGGCAAAAGACAGTACCTGCTCTCAAGGAGCTTGCAGTCCAATGGAGGAACAACCTGCAAACAAGCTATTTACAGGGTAAATTGGAAATAATCCACAGTGGAAAGGAACTAGAATTAAGGGGGAAGGGTAATCCTTCTTGTAGAGGATTGGATTTTAGCTGGAATTTAAAGGAAACCAAGGAATCCAGGAGGCAGAGATGATGGACAGCACTCCAGGCATGGGAGGAAGTTGGTGAAAATCTAGGATTTCAAAGGCACTGGGAAAACCATCTCCCCACCAAAAAATGAAAGGGGAGGATTATCTCTTTAAAGATTCCTAGGAAATAACATTGTGTTCTCTGAACTATTTTGTTGGTTAAGGCTTGGATATATAGGTATCCCTTCCACATCAGGACTTTCCCCATCACAGTTTCGATATGTGCCATGTCAACAAAAGAAATTAAAGGGGAATTTGGGAAGAGTTTTGTGGAAGCCATAGACTACATGCAAAGGCCAGTAGCAGACACAAAAAAAGTTTAGAAACTGAGAAATGCATAAAATATATGCATAATATTATATAATAACATTTTATCTTTTATTACTATAAGTTGACAAAATTTAAAGTTAGAACAAGTAAAAAAGTTAAAGGTTGCAAAAATAACAGAAAACCAGCAGATGACACAGAAAGGCTAGAAATATCTTTAAAAGTTTAGTGACTCCATAAATGCATATAAGGTATTGTTAACACCACATAAAAGATAAAGAAAATTTTCAGATTTCTTCTCTGACTCAAAAAGCAGACCAACCAATTTTACAGGGATTTCCAAATCATGGGGACACCATGCCTGAATCCCCACAATGTGGAAATAATTTGCACATGTTAAAATGTAAATATTCCTTCAGAAGTAGTAACTGAAATTGTTGTCAGTCCTTTAAACTTTAGTGACAATGTTTTGAGAGTTTAGCTTGGGAGCAACTTCTCAAAAACAGTTGAGGAACCTAGAGATCAAAGGGAGGGAATATGTGCATGTGTGAATGCGCATGCTCAAGCTCCAGTATGTGTACATATGTGTTGGTATTAATGAGGGCACCTCAGAGGAGAAAGAAAACAAGATGCAGGGGAAAAAAAAAAAGGAATTTTTATCTCACATTTTTGTCTGTCTGGCTTCCAACTGTTTTTTCTCCCTCCTGATTTTCTTTCTTCTATCTGTGGATTGTGCCCTGAAGATGTGGATCTTTGACCCTCTCAGTCCTAGGAGGGTCCTCATTTAGAATGACTGGAACCAAAGGATCTGAGGCAATGGTTCATAACCTTGAAGGGCTCAGAAATGTGTACAGTGCTTACTGTTTGTGTGCAGACTGGTGTTGATCTGTCATCTCATAAATTAAGCTGATTTCCTAAGAACTCTGAAGTCTGGACCCTCTTTGTGTCTCTCTTTGCCTTGAAGTCCTGAAGGTCAAGCTATACACAGCAAAATATAGAGAAAGAAAAAAAACAAAGCAAAACAAAAATAAAATCCAACTACCTCTTTACATTTCTTATTTGCAAACTTGTTTTTCAGAGGTACCATTGCTTCCATTTTGATACATTGGTGATTTTCAAAAAGAGATTAATTAACCTCTCAAATTAGTCCTGATGGGAGAAGCTGAGGGTCATTCCCCTATGCTTATCACTTCTACTTTATGGAATTCAATTCAATTAAACTTAATTCAGCAAATATTTATTAAGTACTGACTGTGTTTACCTTATAAGACTGGGGCTGGGAATACAAAGGCAAAATGACATAAAGAGCTTCCTCTCAAAAAGTTTGCTCTCATCAAGACTAATTTGTGAGGTTAATTAATCTATTTTTGAAAATCACTATCACATCCTCTTCCTATAGATTTCTTGAACCCTTCAAAGCTCAGCCCAAGTCTACAAGAGACATTTCCCTATTTCCTCAGTTGCCATGTCCCCATTACTTTGTATTTATTTATGTGTACTTACATACATGAACATATATGTATGTGTAAACATATTCATGCCTGGTACCTAGTAGACAGCTAGAAAATTCTTCTTGAATTGAATCTCAGAGTTGGTAGGGATTTCATAGGCCACCTAGTCTAAACTACAATTGAGCAGCAATCCCTTCTATGCCATCTCCAACAAATGATTGTCCATTTCCCCTCACTCTGAAAACCTCTAAAGAAGTGACCTTTAAATTGGGAAGAAAGAGATGGATTTAAAAAAAAAAGCTGGAGTAGACCAACAAAGTCTTACAATTCAATCTGTTCATTTGAAAGGTTCCAAATTTGGAAACTGAGGCATGCAAAAGTTAAACCACTTGCCCAAGGTTACAGAACTAACTAGTTAAGAGAGCTGGGGATTGGTACCCTTTTCTCTTGATTCTACCACTTCTTTCCAGGCTAGAATATGCCTTCTGCTTATGATGTCTCCTCCCATTTTTTATTGGCTAGGGATCAAAGTTTCTCCTACTCTTTTCTCCCACAACATCACCTTCAGGATACATATTAAGGTCTAAAATATACAGTCAAGTAAGTAATACTGATGAAAGTAAGAGGAAAGCAAAATCCTCTTTTGGGGTGTTCTAAGTCCTTCATCAATCATCATCATCACTAACATAGCATTTACTACAGAACAAGGCACTGAGCCTCACAACCTCCTTCCTCTCCATCTTTCCTGTCTTCTCACACCTTTCACCTCTATCCCCATGAAATCTGCAATCCAGTGACACTGAATTCCTTGGTGTTCTCTGAACATGACATTCCTTCTTTCTCCACTTACACTGGGCATTTTCTCTGTCTCTCTCTTTTTAAATCCTTGCCTTCTGGCTTAGAATCAGTACTGTATATTGGTTCCAAAGCAGAAGAGTGGTAAGGGCTAGGCAATTGGGGATAAGTTACTTCATGGGGAAAGATTATAAAAGGAATGCTCACAATGATATGACCTTGTTCCTGTATGATGTCTTGCTCTTTTTATTATGTGACTATGGGACAGTCATTTAATGCTTTGGGATCTCAGTTTCTTTATCTGTAAAATATTGGAGGTTGAACTAGGTGAATTCTAAACTCATCAATTCTGAGATCACAAATCTTGGAGTGGGGTAGAACTCAGAGCCCAACATTCCACCATCTAGTCTCACATTCTTGTTTTCTGAGGGAGGAAACTTAAAGACAGTAAAGTTAGGTACCTAGTTCCATGTCACAAAGGCAGTACATCTCAGAGGGAGGATTTGAGCTTTGGCTCTCTGGTTCTATAGCTACATTGCCTCTAAGGTCTAGAATTCTTTGTGTCAAGGTCTGAGGAGAACTGGGGACTGTTGGGATTTTATGCCTCCTCTGTTGAATTAAGACCAGTGTTTAGTTTTTCTCTGCAGAGTGAACTCTGCCTTGTAGATATTCTAGGACCTTGCCTTGAGAACTACAGTAGGCATGAGAATTCAAGAATGTTATTATCTTAATGTAATGGGGAAATTGGATGGTGACATTAGCTCTGATATGGGTCATGGAGGAATCATTATTTTAGCATCTTCTTTAGAAATGGTGTGAATTTGCCCAGGGAAAGGATTTCTCCTGACTGCAGTGATAGGCATCTGAGGGCAATCAGTACTCTGAGTTTTCTGTCAGATTCAGTAGAGAGTCTATTCCTTTTGGGGGATTTTCTCCTTTCAAGATTTTTGAATGGCTTCCTGAACTTGCTCAGTTATAGCATCCCAGTCCAAAGCTGGCTTATCAGCTTCCTCAGAAAGGATGCAAAGCAAGGAGGGAGAACCAAATCAGCTCTGATTACACAGTGCCGCCTCCACAAAATACCATTCACTTCCCTGAGCCTGTTACTGTCTGATCTATTTCAGAATGAATCAAAAGGATGAATCTCAAACTATCTGCATCTCTATTTGCCAGCAGGATAATTCCCTTGGTTTGTTATCTGACTCACAGTGTGACTGTTTTAATCAGAATAATACATATTCTGTTTTGTTGCTATACATTTACCAAACCTCATTTCATTTCATTTTGAATAAGCCCATTCTCTGGGGACTGATCCAATCTTAAACAGAAATCTCTTCCTTCTGAATCTCTGGCCTCTAGAGCCAATATAGTTGGGGGTTGGGGGGTGTTTCTATCTCTTCTCCTTCTTTCTGTCTAGCAACCATAGATCCAGGAAGGCTTCTGTGGCTGGATTCTAAACTCTCTAGCATGAAAAACAGTGGATTCTCTTTTATTTATTTATTTTATTTTTTGCAATGCTTGTCTTCTCTAACATTTTCCACCTAGATGTCAATCAATGAATACAGATTTCTCAAATAGGTATCTTCAAACTTCTAATCTCCTTCCCCTTATTTTGCCCCTCTCATCCCAACTCCTGCCTATCTGACTATTTTTTCTCAGACTTTCACTCACTCACCTTTAACTGGAGACATTTCCCCAATGCTCAATCCTTGAGTTTCTTGATCCTTATGTGTGCCTGTGTGTGGAGGAGGGTCATTGTTTAGCTTTCTTTTGTTGTTGTTGTTTTAACCCTTACCTTCTGTCTTAGAATTGACACTAAGCATAGAATCAAAGGCAGAAGAATGGTAAGGGCTAGGCAGCTGGAGATAAGTGACTTGCCCATCTATTCTTGTGTCTGCAACTGCATCATTATCTATGTGGTTTTGGGCAAGATTCAGTTTTCTTATCTGCTGAATAGAGAAAATAACACCTTTCAGGATCATTGTGAATATCAAATGGTGTAATATATATAATATATAATATGAGGTATTATATATATGTGTGTGTGTATATATATATATATATATATATATA
>NC_058133.1:59702860-59768242 GCF_016433145.1 Gracilinanus agilis
AAAGAAAGGGAGATAAGTATATAAATACATATATATATATATATATATATATATATAGAGAGAGAGAGAGAGAGAGAGAGAGAGAGAGAGAGAGAGAAGGAGAAACAGAGTCAGAAATTCAATGACAAAGACAAAGACAGGAGTTTGCCTGTATTTCTGGTGTGGTACTTATGTGACCCAACTAAGGCATATAGAGGAAATACTTAAAAAGTAGAGTCCCAAGAAGAGACATAGGGAGAATAGACAAAGACCTCAGTCCCTTAGAATACAGTCACACTGTCCTCTCCAGAACTAGTGTGAGAGGCTCAGTCACCTGGTCCAGTGGGGTAGGCAGTAACCAATGAGAAGGACAACCCCTAGAAATGAAGAAATGCATCCCAGGCATGTTAAGAAGTCATCACTGCAGTTGTATTGAAGGTAGTGCCTGAGGATAGGAGCTTTGGAAAGCTAAATGGACAAAAGTTCTGATTGACTATGGGGCCTTAAGAAATAATGTTCACTAGTTTAGTGATGGGGTGAGCTGGGATAGATGTTCTAGAAGTAAGTTATCCAGGTTTAAGGGAGGCCCCTGGAAGAAGGGTTAATAGGATAGAAATTTATTCCACTCAGGTAGAGCATTTGGCACTCATCAACAGGGCCTTGGGAGAGGTCAGTCTTTAGGCTTCTCAATGAGGATCATCCTCAGTTTACTGGGAGCTCTGGTCAATGTGCTTCCTCTGAATCTGGATTAAAAGTGTAAGTTGTTAACCCCTCCAAAGCCCTTATTATAATAGATAGATTCTTGAGTTAAGTTAACCTTGGGAAAAAGTTGATGGATTTCTCACAGTGAAAATGGTAGCCAAGGGAGCCTTTGTCTTCAGTGGTGAGGAAAAGCATCTGGTGGGCACAGCCTTTAGATATATGCCTTTGTCTTGTGTAGGGAAGCCTCAAAAAAAGAAGTTTCAGAAAATGGTGGATGATCATTTCTTACAGAACTCTGAAGATACAAAATAAGGTAGACCAGGGGAATAATTGGTTGTAGCCCTTAGCACAGATTAGCTCTTTGAGAGATAAACAGGAACAAAACTGCAGAATGAAGGTTTAGAGGTTGAACTACAAATAAAACAATTGCTAACATTTACATAAAAATACATAATTTTAAATTCTTCAAAGAAAGACTCTAATGAATACTAATAGATTGACATCTCATTTGATACTCATGGCTCTGTGAGGGAGGTGCTATTATCCTCATTTTTACAAATGAGGAAACTGAGACTAAGAGAAGTTAATTGATTTTTTCAAGTTCATACTTCTAGTAAGTTATGAGGTAGGACTGGAGTTATCTCTTCCTGATTCTTAAGACCGCCGTGTCCCACTTGGGGTAAGTAATGAGACAAGTCACTCTCTATCCTATTTCTCTGGGCAGGGGGGAAGAAGAAAGAATAAAGTTAGCTAAATCAATCAATGATGCTTTATTAAGCTTCTACTATGTGTCAGATATTGCGCTAAACATTGGGGAAGAAAAAGAAGCAAAAAAAATGGTCCCTTCTATCAAGGAAGTTGCAGTCTAATAGGGAAACAACATATAAACAAATATATAGAAAGTAAAGAATAGGGAAAATAATAAGAGGATGGGCGCTAGAATTAAGAGGGGTTGAGGAAGGCTTCTAGTGAAAGGTAGGATTTATTTAGTTGGAACTTAAAGGAAGATGATTGGTCAGTAGAGTTGAGTCAAGGAGTAAGATGTAAGAAGATTGGAAAGATAGAAGGTTGTGAAGGGTTTTGAATGCTGAACAGGTATTTTATATTTGTTCCTGGAAGCAACAGAGAGCCACTGGAATTTATTGAGTAAGAGGAGTGATGTAATCAGACCTATTAGATGAATGGAGGGTGGACTGGAGTATAGAGAAACCTGAAGTGGGCAGACCCAGCAGGCTATTGCAATAATCCAGGTGTGAGATGATGAGGGCTTGCACTAGAGTGATGGTGGTATCAAAAGAG
Organism: Gracilinanus agilis; assembly: GCF_016433145.1. Taxonomy (NCBI): domain Eukaryota; kingdom Metazoa; phylum Chordata; class Mammalia; order Didelphimorphia; family Didelphidae; genus Gracilinanus; species Gracilinanus agilis. Next base: position 59,704,841 of record NC_058133.1, read on the forward strand.
GGGAGACACATTCAAGAGATGATGCAGAGATGAAATCCATAATCTTCATCCTTGGATAAAGGGGTGGGAGATAGTGATGAATCCAGAATGATTCCTATAGTTGTGAGCCTGGGAGACTAGGGAGATGATGTTGCCCTCTACAGTAATAGAGAAGGCAGGAGGGAGAAGGGTTTAGGGAGGAAGGTAATGAGTTCTGTCTTGGACATATCAAGTTTTAGATGTCTATTGATGGTACTTTTATCTCCAAAATAAAGGCAGTCTTCCTTTGTTATGTGAGGCAGGAAGGCAGCAGATACTGTCATTTGCTCCAATGAAAACATCAACTTTGGTGACACTAAGTTTGCATGAATATAAAAGGAGAGGCCAGGTCTCTAGGATGGCATTTCTAAACTGTCCTTTATACTATGGCTATAGAGCTGAGGAAGTTGACAGGAGAGGGAACAGTAAAGATGGATGGCATTTCATTGTGTCAAAACCTTGCTGCTCCAAAGGTTCTGGTTACCTGGATGGATTTCACGGAGTCACAAAAGGTGAATTTGGACAGGAATCTGTGATCTAATCCATGTCCAACAGTGAAAAAGTTAACAGACAGTTATGTAGCTTCTAAATGAATATTTTCATTAGAAAGAACTGGATTTCGAGTCAGATGGTGGAGTGAGGAGGAGAGGGAGTTTAAAATCTCTTGTGCTATGTGAGACCTATGTGACCTTAGACAAGTCACTAACCTCTTTTGTGTCTCAGTTTACTCATCTATAAAATGAGGGAGTTGGATTAGAGCAACCCTAATATCCCTTTCAACCTTGTATTGGTAATCTCAAGGTAATTGATTGAACTTATGATTTTATTTAACCATCAGCAAGTGTCTTTTCCTTAACCTCAAATTTGTCTTTCTATAGTTCTATGACCCGGGGCCAAGTAGAACTGATCTAAGACCTCTTCAGTCATATCAGTCAGTACTTAAAAATAACTTACATATCCTTTGCTAACCCTTTCCAATTTTCACCTTTCTAGGTTCCCTTACCAATCCACTTATCTCAAAGTCCCCGGTCTTCTCAGCACCTTGATCACTCTTCTCCAGAGGCATGATAGAATGGAGAGAATGGAGGACTTAGAGTCAGGAAGACCTTAAATTAAAAACCAATTTCATACACTTGCTAGTTGTGTGATCCTTGGTGAGACACTTAACTCCATTTGACCTCAGTTCCTTATGTGCAAAAAGGAGAGGTTTAGATTCAGTAGCTTCTAAGGTCCCAAGGTCCCTTCTAGTCTTAAATCTATGATTTAGCCATTCATAAAATATGGTGGCCAGTATAAAATGTAGATCTCGGTATCAAGGAGAGAGATTAGAACTGGAGAGATCGAGTTAGGAGTTATTTCTCTCAACTCTAAAAGTCTGTGATATCCCAAAGAAGGAGAGGTTGCAGAGTAATGGTGACAATGGATAGAGATGACTAAACCCTTGGGAATTTATGAGATCACCCAAAATGTGTGTGTGTGAAAAAGAGAGAGACTTGGAAAACACTGCAGTTAAGGGACAGAAGGTATATGATGATCTAGCAAAGGAGACTGAGGCTGAGAATTAGGAGGAAAGAGAATCATGAAAGCCTAGGGAGGAGAAATTATGCAGGAGAAAGGGCTTTTTGACAAGGTTAAAAGCTGCAGAAAGGTCAGAGGTATGGGGATTGAGAAAACATGATTAGATTTAGCAATTAAGATATCACCAATAATCTTTAAAAGAGCAGTTTCAGTTGAGTGGTAAGGTCAGCAGACAGATTGCAAGAGATTGAAAAGTGAGTGAGAGGGTGAGGCTATCAACAAGAGTAGACATGTTTTTCTTGGCATCTGGCTTTAGAAGAGGAGAGAAAAAAGTGATAGCTTGAGGAAATGGCAATTTCGAGACAAAAATAAAGACTAGGAAATTTTTCAGGATGGGGAAAAAAGGATAGCTTGAAAGAAATAGAAAAGTCAAGTTCCCCTTTCTTCTTTTTTTAAGGATGGGGAAATTTGAAGTTTGTAGTTAGCGAGGATGGAAGGAACTAGTAGATAAGGAGAGAATGAAATGGAGAGACACACATGGACATGGGATGGTTGAAAGGTTAAAACCCAGGAGGGTATGGGATCAAAGTCATAAGAAGAATTGGTCTTGAAAAAGGTTATTCAATAGATACTGAAGAAGGGAGCAGCTAGGTGACTTAGTTGATAGAGAGCTAAAACTGGAGACTGGGGGAACTAGGTTCTGGTTGAGGCCAAATCTGGCCTCAGACACTTCCAAGGGTGACCCTGGGCAAGTCACTTAACCCCCATTACATTCTTCTGTCTTAAAATCTATACTTAGGATTGATTCTAAGATGGAAGATAAGGGTTTTTTAAAAATAAAAATAAACAAAGACTGCAGTAAAGGAGGAGACATTGGAGAGTGATGTTAATGGGTTTTGAAATATAAAATTGGGGTGAAGAGTGAGCGCACAATAATAACTTCTATTTTCTTGATAAAGTAGTAGGCAGGACCCTTTACTGAAATGAGGTTTAGAGAGTGCAGTTGTCCTCAAGAAAGGGACTTTAGAATAGTGGCTATAATAAAAAAGCAATCAGGTAAGAAGAAAATTGTCATTTCAGCAATTAGATTAAGTAATACAAATTTGTAGAGGTTGTGAGATGTCACCTTATGGTATCCAACAGCAAGTGAGTGGGAGTGGATATAGCAGATGGTGAGGATAACCCAGGGTTGAAGATTGACAAAGCATGAAAGTTGGTAGGATGAAAAGGCAAAATATTCAAGACTAGAGGTTTCTCTCAGCTGATATTTTGTGATGCCGAGGAATGGTGAGAAATGGAAAGTCTAGATGAGTTGATAGTTTGTGATGCCCTAAAGAAAAAGAGGTTGTAGAGGAATGGTGAGAAATGGAAAGTCTAGATGAGTTGATAGTTTGTGATGCCCCAAAGAAAAAGAGGTTGTAGAGGAATGGTGAGATATGGAAAGTCTAGACATGGTAGTAAAGAGAAAAGAGTATGTCTTCTCTTTCTAAGGTTTATCATGATTCACAAAAGAAAGTTCCCCTAGTATTAAAAAGTCAGGAATGCAGTATCTCTTGAGTAAAGGAAGTTTTTGTGAATTAAAAAAAAGTAGGAGTATGAGATGAAACCACTTAATATTTTTTCAAAATACTTTATATTTCCAATTATATGTAATGACAATTTTCAACATAAATTTTCCAAAATCATAAGATCTGAAATGTCTCCCTCCTTTTTCTCACCTCTCCTGGAGAGAGTAACAATTTTACCAGGGTTAGACACACATCTTGCAAAACATACTTCTGTTTTAGCCATTGTTGTAAGAGCATACTCATCATCATCAAACCAAAAACCCCAAACATAAATGCAAATAAACTAATGTGAAAAATAGTATGCTTTGATCTGCATTCCAACTCCAACAGGTCTTTCTCTGGAAGTAAATAGCATTTTTTGTTATATCCTTCAGAATTGTCCTGGATCATTGTATTACTGAATAGCTAAGTCTTTCACAATTGATCATTCCACAATATTGCTATCACTGTGTACAATGTTCTTCTGGTTCTCTTTATTTCTCTGCATCAGTTCATGTAAGTTTTTTTCAGCTTTTTCTAAATTCATCCTGCTTATCATTTCTTATAGCCCAATCAATTACCATCATTTACCACAATTTGTTCAGCCATTCCCCAACTGATGGATATACCCTTTGGTATATACCCTGCATATAGTGAATCTAATCTATTCCATTGATCCACAATTCTATTTCTTAACTAATACCAGATTTTTTACATGATTACTGCTTTATAGTACAGTTTGAGATCTGATACTGCTGGGCCCCTTTCTTCACATTTTAAAAAAGTTAATTCCTTTGATATTCTTGACCCTTTGTTCTTCCAGATGAATTTTGTTGGTTTTTTTCCTAGTTCTATGAAATAAAATTTTGATAGTTGGATTGATATTGCATGAAATAAGTAACTGAATTAAGGTAGAATTGTTATTTTTATAATATTAGCTTGGCCTACTCATAAGCAATTAATATTTTTTGCAGTTGTTTATTCTGACTTTATTTGTGTAAAAAGTGTTTTGTAATTATGTTCATGTAATTCCTGTGTTTGTCTTGGTAAGTAGATTCCCAGATATTTTATATTGTCTAAATTTATTTTAAATGTAGTTTTCTTTCCATCTCATTGCTGGACTTTGTTAGTAATATATAGAAATGCTGATGGTTTATGTGGATTTATTTTGTATCCTGCATCTTTGCTAAAGCTATTAGTCCAGTAATTCTTAAATTGCCTTTCCTGGATCTATTTTCTAGGTTGGCTTCATATTTTCTCCTACTTTTTCATTCATTTCATTTTATTGTTTCTTTGTCTCATGAAGTCCTTAGCTTCTACTTTTCCAATTCCAATTTTTAAGAAATTGTTATCTTCCATGAGCTTTTGAGCCTCTTTTTCCATTTAGCCAATTCTGCTTTTTAAATTACCTTCTTATAGCATTTGTATTTCTCTTTCCCATTTTTTCTTGCCTTTCTGATTTTTGAAATCTTTTTTGAGACTTTAAGAGCCTGGGACTAATTCCTATTTTTCTTTGAAGTTTTGCATGTAGCTGCTTTGATCTCACTGTCCCCTTCTGAATCTCTGCCTTCCTCATCTTTGTCTCCATAATAATCTGCTATGTTTAGGTGGAGTTTTTTAATGTTTGCTCATTTTCTTAGCCTTTTTCTTAACTTTTTTATTTTGAAGGTGGGCTCTGCTCTCAGGGTAGAAAGGGAACTCTCTTAAACTTTAGTTTTTCCTTGCTGATACCCTCAGCTCTATTTCTATATTTCTGCAAGCTTCAGTTCTTCCACCATGTAATGATGGCCTAGAGCTACAAGCTCTAAAAGCCACCACCTACTGATGATTTAGTCTCCCCCAAGGATTGCTAATGGTTTATGGGGCTCAGAGCACTATGAGCTACCTTGTCCTGGGGTTCAGGACCTCACCTCAGGCTTGGAGAGGGGCTCTAGGCCTCCCCTTACACTGACACCAACTAGGCACATAGCAGATTGTCTTGGGCTGGGATTTGGCTCTTCAATACTTGGGCTCTTCTCCTTGGGCTTACACTGGGCCAGGCATACTGCAGACTGCCTTGTTCTGGGGCTTGGAACTTCAAAGGGTTGTCATAGTGGTGCTCTTTTGTTGGCTTAGGCAGGGTCTTAGGGTCTAGAAGTCGGCTTAGACCCAGGTTCAGAACCTGGAACAGTAGTGATGGGGTTGGGGGACTTGCCTTGCTGTGGGTTGCTCAACCTTGCTAGAGAGTGTGCTCTCCTCTCACCCCAGTGATCCAGACTCTCTTTGCCAGCTTCCAAGTTATTTTATATAGGAAAATTACTTCACACAGCCCCCTGGTTGGTTCCTGTTACTCTAGTATTTATTTTGAAGCATTATTTTAAGGTTGGTGAGAGAGGATTATCAGAGAAGTTTGAGTTTTCCATGCCTGTGTTCTGCCATTTTGGATCCACATCTGGAATCACATAATATGCAAGAGAGTTTGTTAACAACAGAATGTGAATTATGGAGGGCACCATGGAAACTGAGACAGAATGGAATAGGGACATGATAGAATAGAATAGGAGGCAAAATAGAAGTGGGAAGATGAGAGCTAATGGTCTAGGAATGAGAAAATGGAAACATATCATAGGACACAGTTTTCTAGCCAGGCAGAATATAATTTGAATATCAGAATTTTTTTTTCACCCATTGCCCTAACACAGGATCCTAGATCATAGGGTTAGAGGTTTAGAGATGGAAGGCATCTAAGAAGTACTCCAGTCTAACCTCTTCACTTGACAAATAAGGAAACTGAGACATAGAAAAGTTAAATGACTTACCTAATCACACAGTTAGTGTCAGAGGTGTGATTCAAACCCAGTTCTTCCTGACTTACAGAGTCCTATCCACTGTACCAAAGGTATTCAAACTTTTCCATTTCAGGACCACTTTACACTCTTAAAAATTATTGAAGATTCCAAAGAGTTTTTTTCTTATTTTGGTTACATCTACCAATATTTCCTAATTATAAATTTTAAATGACAAAATTTAAACATATGTATTCATTAAGTCATTTAAAATGAATAAATCACATTAGTTTAAATAACATATTTTTTATGAAAATAACTATTTTTCCAAAACAAAACATTTAGTGAGAAAAGTGGCATTATTTTACATATTTTGGAAATCTCTGTAAAGTCTGTCTTAATAAATGACAACTGGACTCCCATATCTGCTTCTGTATCCAGATATATTAAGGTTGAAGTATATGAAGAAAATATGATTGCATATATATATATATATATAGTTGGAAAAAAGGAGAGCATTTTAATAGACAAATTATGTTTTTACATTATTGCAAAAGTAGTTTCCATCCAGGTTTTTTTTTTAAACCATTAACTTCTGTGTATTGGCTCCTTGGTGGAAGAGTGGTAAGGGTGGGCAATGGGGGCCAAGTGACTTGCCCAGGGTCATATAGCTGGGAAGTGTCTGAGGCCAGATTTGAACCTAGGACCTCCCGTCTCTAGGCATGACTCTCAATCCACTGAGCTACCCAGCTGCCCCCTTCCATGCAGGTTTGATCATGAAACCCTCTAAAATGGTCTTGGGAACCTCCAAAGGTCTCCAGACCAAACCCTGAATGGCTGTAATATGTCTTCCATGGCCCCAGGTTGAGGTTATTTTGTGTCTATTCTCCATCCTTTCCTGTGTCAGCCCACTATCCCATCATTACTTTATTATTTTCTAGTTTCTGAAGTATGTCTTATTCCCTGTGTTGTGTGTTTCTCTGAGAAAGTCTTCTTTGTTAGATTTAGGCATAAACTACATCAAAAAGACAGAAATGGTAGTGTTATATCACAAGACCAGGAATACATAACCACATCCTGGAGAACACTTTCTGAATCTTTCTTTAGTATCTTCTCATGCTTGTGAAAAAGGTCATAAGATTATTACTGTCAATAGTCATGGGACCCTGAGAAACTACAAGCTATTCCTTCCTGCCTTGAGCTATTTTCTTAGGTGGGGACCATTGGTAAGATAAACTGGGAACTCAAAAGAAGGGGATATGAAAAGAGGAGGGGCCCTAACCTAATTCAAATGCTTTGGGCTAGGTGATAAGGATGTAAAAGATTTAAAATAATAATCCCTGATATCAAAGTATTTTCAATCTAATTGGGAATGGTGTCAGGGGCAGTCCAACAGTAGGGATATGACATTTATGCAAATAAAAAAGATATAAGATAGAGTGAGATAAGCTCAAAGGTGCCTTAGAGATCACGTAGTTAAAAGATTCTTGAGGTCCATGAACTTGGATGGATAAAAATTACTTATTTTTACTAACCTCTAACTGAAATTTACTATTTTCTTCCATTTTGAATGTAGGCAATAAACCAAACCAGCCATAATACTAGCAATCGTATGACCTTGTCACCAATAAAAAAAAATCACAAGAGTTTTCATATCACATTCTAGTTGTTATAGATATCTTGAAATATCATTTTAGGTAGCTATTCCTTTGAAAATACTATAGTAATGACATAAAATTGTAATACTGCATACACTGCCCTTTGGTATAATTGATTTCCTTTGTAATCTATATTTTACTATGTACATTTAAAAGTATTATTCTGAGATGAATTCATATTCTTTATCAAACTCTACCAAAGGAGTCCATGATGACAACAGGTTAAGAATCTCTGGTCTAGTCCATCCTCCTCTTTTTTTTTTTCAGCTAAGCAAACTGAGAACTAGGAAGATTAAGAAACTTATCAGAAGTCATACATTGATAGAGCTGAAATTGGGCTCATCTTCCCAGACTCCAGATTTGGTGCCTTTTCCATTATAGCAACGTTGCCTCTAGAGGAGGTGGCTAGCAGCCAAAATGACCTTTGAAGGAAAAGAATAATTTCAACAGGTCTCTGTCTCACCTTTTATGGAATAAGCCTATCCGGGCATATTAGATGGTCTATATAAAGGCATTTTGTAAAATGTTTTGCTGATGTGTTTTGTTTCTCATATCAGAGTTATTTTGCTATATTTAACCCCTTCTTCTGCCCTAACATAAACTACTAAATCCTACATGGAATTAAAAACAATTAAATGGATCTGACCAAAATTACGACTGTGTCCTACATGAAATACCTTGAAAGGCATATAGATGGCTCAGTGGATAGAAGACTGGACTGGAAGCAAGAAGACATGAATTTGAATTCTCACTTCAGACATATACTAACTGTATGACTCTGAGCGAGTCACAACCTGTTTACTTTAATCCACTGGGAAAGGAAATAGCAAACCACTCTAGTATCTTTGCTAAGGAAAAACCCATGGACAGAATGGTTCATAGGCTCATGAGGAATTGAACATGATTGAATGACTGAACAATGATTACATGTTTGACATTGTTCTCCAATAGTCTTACCCTTTTACTGAGAGAAAAGAAGTATATTTCAGTATCACTTCTCCAAGAGCAAAATTGACCATTGCTATTAATTTGTAGCTCATCTGGATAAACCTAAAGCCTACAGATACTCTGTCTACAATGTCTATACCATTGCTGGGCAGTAGCATTCTGCTTATCTTTGGCTTTGAATCCCTGGATAGTTGAGAATGTCTGGCAAAATGGGCAGAGCACTAAATATGGAGTTAGAAAGAACACATATCATGTAAGCCTCAGTTTCCTCATTTGTAAAATGGGGATAATAATAGCACCTACATCGTGGGGTTGTTTTGAGGGTCAAATGAGATAATGCACATAAAGCGCCTTGTAAATCTTAAAGCACTAGATAAATGCTATGATGATGATGATGATGATGATGTGATTCCTCAAATAATGACTCCCTAAGCATTCTCAATGGCTATTTTCCATAACTATTCTCTCTCTCCTTATTTCCACCTCCTAGCTTCTTTGGCTTCCTTCAAGCCTCAGCCAAAGTCCCATTTTTTGCAGAATGTCTTTCCCAGTCCTCTTTAGTTCTTGTGCCTTCCCTCTATTGCTTATTTTCAATTTATCTGGTAAAAATCTTTTTGTACAAAGTTGTTTTCCTGTTTTCTCCTCTATTGAACTTTGATCTCTTTAAGAGCAGAGGTGTATTTATATTTTACCTTTCTTTGTGTCTCTTGAGCTTATCACAATGCCTGACACAGTGGTTAATAAAAGTTAACTTCTCCTTCCTCTTCTTTTTACCATTTCTATTCTTCCCAGCAATTTTCCAAGAGGAATGTATGGAAGGAATTCCACAAGTTCCATCAAGGTGTGTGAGACTACAATCAGGTTGTTCAAATGCTTTCAGAGAAAGATGAGTATATAGTAATCATGAGACCGGTTTATGTCTTTATTTATATATTCTGAAGATTATCTTTATCCTATTTAACTTTATTTCCACTGTGCTTTAATAGTATTTATTATTTTTTCTTTGATTTTGGTATAAAGTCTAGGAAGGGAAGAGAATTTGAGATCCTATTATTGGCATTAAACTATGGTACCCATTCACCAATGGCAAATTCCAGTAATATTAGGAATTGAACTAAGAAAGCACTGTTTTCCTTTTAAAAATAAATCTTCTTGCTTAACTGTGGAAATGTTCATATTTTTTCTTCTCCTTCCCTTGCAGTGAGTAGGACTGGAATTCTGTGTCTTTAAGGATAGCTAATGATAACTGGGTAGCCCAGTGGATAGAGTGATGAAGCTGGAGTCAGGGAGATAAATTCAAATCTTGTCTCAGACATTTATAAGCTTTGTTACCTTGGATAAATCACTTGACCAATCTGTGCCTCTAATACCCCATTTATAAAATTGGGATAATAGAACTAGCCCATCAGGGTTGTTGTGTAGATAAAATGAAATAATGTTTGAATAGTGGTTTGCAAACCTTAAAGCATCACATATTAATTATATATTATATTGCCTTCTTGGTCCAAAAACATTGTCTTGTTATTCCTCATACACACGACCCTCCATCACCATGGCTGAAACATATATCCTTCTCATTTTTGCCTCCAGGTATATCTTTTTGATACAACTCAAGCTCTACCTTCTACAAAAAGAGTTTCCTATTCTCTCATTTGCTAATGCCTCCCTCAGTCAAATTACTTTGTGTTTATCTTAATTCTATACATACACATGTATATAATTATATGTATTTATAACAATATATATACACAAGCATGTGTTTTTGTGCATTGGCATGTTGTCTTTCCAGACACAATGTAAGCTTCTTGAAGGCAAAGACCATTTCACTTCTGTCTTTGGATTCTCAGCACCTAGCACAATACTTCAAAAAGCAGGAGAAACTGGGGCAGCTAAATGGCTCAGTGGATTGAGAGCCAGACCTAGAGACAGGAGGTCTTGGGTTTAAATCTGACCTCAGACACTTTTTAGATGTGTGACCCCAAGCAAGTCTTTTAACTCCAATAGCCTAGCCCTTACCACTCTTCTGGAACCAATACTTAGTATTGATTCTAAGACAGAAGATATGAGTTAAAAAATAGTAGGAACTTACTGATGTTGACTGTTTGGGTGATCCTGGTTGCTCTTTTCTGGATGTTCTCTAGCTTATCAGTGTCCTTCATAAAATGTGGCACCCAGATGAGGCCCTCCTAGTCTTAGACCGTCTGAGTATCCTTTTTTTTTAAATTTTAAACCCTTAACTTCTGTGTATTGGCTCCAAGGCAGAAGAGTGGTAAAGGTAGGCAATGGGGGTTAAGTGGCTTGCCCAGGGTCACACAGCTGGAAAGTGTCTGAGGCCAGATTTGAACCTAGGACCTCCCATCTCTAGGACTGACTCTCAATCCATTGAGCTACCCAGCTGCCCCCTACCTTCTGAGTATCTTAATGCTGCCCAAGATGGCATTAGCTTTATTGTCTGCCATATTGTATTAACTTATATCAAGCCTGCTTTTCACTCATTATTGACTTATATTGAGCTCACATATCACTAGTGTTCCCATATATTTTTCAGATCAACTTCCATCTAGCTAAATCTTTCCAACCTTATAGTTGTCAAATTGCCTTTTAGAATTCAAGCGTAGTCTTACATTTTTTATAAAATACATTATATTGGATTTGGTCCAATCTGCTTGCCTATCTTGATATTTAGAATCCTGCCTTTGCCATCCAGTGTACTACCTATTCCTTTTTCATCCACAAATGTGATAAGCAGGCATTGTATGATTTTGTTAAAGTCATTGACAAAATTGTCAAAAAATTGAGAAATAAGTATCCATCCTGGAGCACTCCATTGGAGATTTCCTTCTAATCTGATGTCAAACCATTAACGACCACTCTTTTGGGACTAGCCATGTAATCAGTTTCAAATGCTCCTAAATTAATTGTCTCCCAACCTATATCTTTCCATCTTTTCCAAAAGAATATTACAGAAGACCTTTTCTAACAATTGTCAACACCATCAAAAAAGGAAAAGCTATTAATTGATGTGCTCTGTTCTTGATGAAGTTACATTGGCCCTTTGTGATCATTACTTCCTTTTCGAAAAAGATAGTTCACTAGTCTATAGTTTGAAGACTCCATTTTCTCCCTTCACCTTTTTTTAAATCAAGGCAACATTTGCCCTCCTCCAAGTCTATGGTATTTTTTCTGTTCTCTATAAGTTTTCAAAGATCAGTGATTAGCTGAGCAATCACATTTGCCAGTTCTTTTTGTACTCTAAGATGTAGTTCATCTGGGCCATGTGATTGAAACACATCAAGGAGAGCTTGATAGTTAGATAGATAGAGCTAGATAGTCTCTTATTATCTTCCTGCTTGTCTTAGGTAGCAAGTCCCTCTTAGTCATTTTCTTCATTTTATTTCCAGTCCAGAGAGGTAATTTTTTTTGGCAGAGAAATACAAAGGAAAATAAAAAGTTGAAACCAACTCTCCCCTTTGTTGTGGGTTATCATTATACTGTTCACCCCCAGCATAGGTCCTCTCCTTCCTTTGATCTTTCTCTTTTTCCCCAATATAAGCCCCTTACTTTTTTGTTTTGCTGACATTAGCTTTTCTCACTAGATTAGCTTATTTTGAATTTCAGTATTCCTTACACTATTCTTACAGCACACACATGTTTTATTCCTCCTACATAATGTGTCCTTTTCCATCTTTGGAAATGGTGATTTGAAATTAAGAGTAGTCTGTAAGTTCCCTATGTATCCATATGAGTTTCTTTAGACAATTACCACTTTCCTTTCTCATCAGAATTATTTCTGCCTCTTCAGATTTAATTCTAGAGAACTAGCCTTTCTTTTTAGACTGTAGAATTGTATATGGACTCTTATCTGTCCTTTTAATGAATCCTCTGAAATTTGCTTTCCCTAAATCACATTAAATTCAGCTTGGCTATTTTCTCCTCCATCATACATTCTAAAATAGACTGGTCACTTCATCTTCAACCTTACCAACATTTCCATACCAGCAGAAAGTTCCCTCCTTGCTAGTGGCAACCACGTCTATAACCAATTCTTCGATTCTCCCATCTCTTGAAGGATGAAATTGTTATTAAGGCAAGTCCAGAAATTATTTACTGCTCTGCCGTCCCTCTTTCAATAACTTCCTATTTATCTTCCTTATAGCTTGTTCTTACATATTTGTTTATTTGTGGTGTCCCCCATTAGACTGTGACCTCCTTAAAGGACAAGGACAGGGTAAGGAAAGTCCCAGTCAATGTTCATATAAGTGAAGACTTGCTATTTTACTTCTCTCTTTTCCTCATCTATAAAATGTGCATAACCCTGTGGTATCAATCTCACTGGGTGGTTTTGAAGATTGATTGAGAATTTACTTAAAGTGCTTCAAAAAATTCAAAATAATATCTAAATATAAGGTATTGGTATTCATGATCTTGTTATCTATTTCTCTGTGTCTGGGGGCTCTATGATATTCTTTGATGATAATACTGCTTTTGTTTCTGTTTTCATTTATTTCCACCCAAATGTTCCCCATCCAGGTACCTAATTCCTCATATAAGTGCATCTTCTTAATATATCCTTTTTCCACCTTATTGCCTTATCCTGTTCTCTTTGAATAAGATATTTCTTTCCAGAGTTAAATGCCATTTGACTATTTCACTTGTGAATTCCTCCTTACAAAACTTTATTTCAACAATCATTTGTGAAGAAATGCAAGTTGTGAGAAGCCAAGTGATTACAGTCACACACCTAGTAAGTAACAGAGACAAGGTTAGACCTCCGGTTCTCTTGTTCCAAGTAATCTGGAACATTTCATGATACGCACAACCCCTAACAACAAAGAACTTACAATCAGGTAAGGAAAGTAAGATTTATGCATGCAATATAATTACAGAATAATAAAAGAGAGAATAATCAAATGATAAATTTTGCTGAGCATAACTCAATACATTCCTCTCTTTGCGTATAAGTATCATTTTTGCTTTATTCACCAATATCACAATGCTGACTCATATTCAATTTCTAGGCTTGAATGAATTTAACCCTTACTTCTCTGCAGTTCTTAGAGTTCATTTTATTTGTGTGAATTCGTTTCTACTTGGCATTTCCCCCTCACCATTGCTGTCTCAATGATTGCAAGGTTTGTGGTCTATCTCCTCTGGGATTTGTAACAAATTTCACTGGAAAATGGAAAACTTAAACTGAGTTTTAGCAAAATTTGTCAAGTATCTTCCAGAAGATTCCTTTAGGTCATCCTCATTGTCTTACAGACACACTTTAAGTGGAAAGTAATCCAGAGACTTTGACTTCCTTACTGTTCTAAGAACAAGATTCTCCCTCTCTTGACTGGAATGCTCTTTCTCCTCATCTCTGCCTGTTGGCTTCCCTCACTTCTTTTCAGTCTCAACTAAAATCTTATCTTCTATAAGAAATCTTTACCAAACCAACAGATATCACACGATTATCTCAATAGATGCAGAAAAAGCCTTTGACAAAATACAACACTCATTCTTACTAAAAAACACTAGAAAGGATAGGAATAGAAAGGCCTTTCCTCAAAATAATAAACAATATATATTTTAAAACATTAGCAAGTATCATCTGCAAAGGAGATAAATTAGAAGCCTTCCCAATAAGATCAGGAGTGAAACAAAGATGCCCATTGTCACCTCTATTATTTAACATTGTACTAGAAACACTAGCAGTAGCAATTAAAGAAGAAAAAGAAATTGAAGGGATTAAAATAGGCAACAAGGAAACTAAATAATCACTCTTTGCAAATGATATGATGGTCTACTTAAAGAATCCTCAAAAATCAACTAAAAGGCTAGTGGAAATAATTAACAACTAGCAAAGTGGCAGGATATGAAATAAACCCACATAAATCATCAGCATTTCTATATCTTTCCAACAAAACTCAACAGCAGAAGTTAGAAAGAGAAATCCCATTTCAAAAATCTTTACCAACCCCTATTGCTTTTAGTGCCTTCCCTTTTAATGACTTCCTATTTATCCACTAGATAGCTTGTTTATATATAACTCTCTATTTGTTGTCTCCTCCTTCACTTCCACGTTAGACTGTAGGACCCTTGAGGGCAGAGATACCTTTGCCTCATTTTTTGTATCCCCAGCATTTAGCACAGTGCCTGGCATATAGTAGGCACTTTATGAATGTTATTTGATGGATTGGCCAGCAGAGTTAAGCCTAGAAGTGACCCTGAAGACCATTCAATTCAATGCTTTCATTTTATAATGAGGAGACTGGAGCCTAGAGAGACCAAGTACTTTGCTCATTGTCATAAAAATAGTAAATAACTACTAAAAGGAGTTGGTATTTGAACCTGAAAGCTGGCCTAAAGGCTATTATTTGAACCCAAGTCCTCTGAATACAGATCCTAGGTTTTTTCCATAATAACATATTGTTTTCTGGGATAGAGGAAATTCCAAATTACTTTCCCTACTTCCAGAAAGATACATTTAGAAGTTTGACATGAAGTTTTCCAGCCCAAACTACATTCCAACTATTTGGGGGGAGGGCAGATTCTTTGCAATATAGTGATAACCTTGAAAAGAAGCCTTACCTACAAAGTATAAACTTCCCCTAGGATGGTACCCAGAGTTGCTCACTTCGATCTCTCTCTCCCCTTGCAAGGTCCCAGCTGCAATTTTTTTTACAATTATCTGAGAAGGAAATAACTTTCTAACTTCATGTCAGAAATTCAACTCCATTCCCTTGAACCATGAAAAATGTTAGACTGAGAAAATCCAAACACTGCTTTATGATGAGAGTGAAGAAAGTGACTTGAGGGCAAAAAGCAATTTCTTGGGGTTGTTAAAATCAAAATGAGGTTAGAATTAGAAGAGAGAATAACCTGGGAAAAGATGTTTGCAGCAAATTTCTCTCATATGTTCTGATATTACACATACACACACACACACACACACATATATATACACACCCTATTTATGTGTATGTATATACATATATGATATAGAACAAACTGATACAAAAGTCTAAGAACAAGAAACATTCCACAAGAAATAAGTGAATAAAGAGTTTGAACAGAAACTCTACAAAAGAAGAAAGAGAGAATATCAACAACTTTGTTAAAATATGGTCCAAAACATAATCAAAGAAATGCAAATTAAAACAACTCACCGGCAAGGATGACAAAAAAAAAGAAAAGAAAATGACAACTGTTGAAGGGAATATAAGAGAGCAAGCAAAATAATGCACTGTGGATGGACCTATAAAGTGGTCCAACTACTCTTGAAAGTAATTTAAAACTAAACTCCCAAGTTACTAAACTCTGCATAACCTTTTTGGTCCAGTGATACCCCTTCTAAGCTTATAACTCAAAGAGATCAAAGAAAGAATTTCTAGACCCATTTATAAACAAATATTTAGAAAAGGGATCTTTTGTTATAGAACAGGAATTAAATCAAAATGGGTAGCCATCAATTGAGGAACAGATAAATAAATTTGGTATATATGAATTTACATTCAGTAGATATGGTTTTTGTTGTTCAGTCATTCAGTTGTGCCCTACTCAATATGGGGTTGTCCGGGCAAAGATGCTGAAGTAATTGGCTATTTCCTTTTCCGGTAGGTTAACGTAAACAAGGGTTAAGTGACGTACCCAGAGTTACACAATTAGGGAGCATCTGAGGCTGGATTCGAATTTACATCTTTTAAGCCCAGAACTCTACCCACTGAGCCATATAACTGCCTCCTCCTTAAATATTATCATACCATAAAAAAAGATAAAAAGGATGGTTTTAGAGTAGTCCAGAAGAAATATTTCTATGAATTGATACATAATGGAGTAAGCAGAATGAAGTGAACAATATATACAATAACTACAATGTTATCAAAGAAAACAGTGAAAGACTTAAAAGCTATAATGCAATACAATGAACAATTGTAGCTATAGATGAACCATGCTTTCCACCTCTTAGAAGAGAGGTGGTGTACTATTAGTACAAAATTAAAAATACATTTTCAAAAATGTACAATGTGTATATTTCTTTGGTATGATTATATTTATTTGATGCAAGGAAAGGTTATTTTTTCTCTATCTGGGAAATGGATCTTTGTCCCAACAGTTCTTTCTTTGGAGGTGGTTAACATTCCTGGTCAGAAGTCCTTCAGAATTGTCCCAGATCATTACATTGCTGAGACAAGCTAAGTCTTTTATAGTTAATCATTGTACAACATTGCTGGAGAATAAGAATTTATAAACACATAATGCCAAATACTGTGCTAAGTGCTTTACAAATATTATCTCATTTGTGCCTTACAACAACCCTGGGAGGTAGGTGCTAATAGTATCCTTGTTTTATAGTTGAGGAAACAGCAGCAGAGGTTAAGTGATTTGCCCCCAAATCAAATTACTAGTAAGTTTCTAGAATTTTCAACTCAAATCTTCCTGACCAAACCACAACTCTCTATCAACTGGGTCACCTAGCTGACTCAATGGGTGGTTTAAAAATTGTATATGAAAAAAATTTTAATTGTATATGAGTCTTATCACCCTCGGCTCCCTTTTCTGAAATCCTCCATCATCACTGTAGAAGTGAAGACCATACAAGCCTGAGAACCATTTTTAGTTTTCTGTGATTCATGAGTTTTCATGGCCCAAGATTTCATTACCTAGTGGCTGTCCTACTGGTCAAAAGTTTCTCTGCTCTTGACTGTATTTGGCTCTTGGACAGCAGACTCAGACTGTTGCATAGACCAGAGTGAATGACAAATTTGTTGAGGTTTCTGCATCTATTTTCAACATCAGGGAGGGGACAGTCATGACATTTGGATTCTAACACCTCAGTCCTCAAAGCATTATACAAAGAAGTAGAAATAGAACTAAGGAAGATGCAGTCTGGAAGGAAGATTTTAGCAGATAAAATAGAAAACAAAATCCATACTAAAGGTGACAAAAGCATAGGAGAAAAAAATCCCTTTAATACTTGGATCCTAACACTTTGGTCCTCAAAGTATTATTGTTGTCTGTCCTTTGCTTTCAAAGAGGACTAATGATATCACAAGGTGATATCTTAACTTGTGAATGAATTTGATTTAAATGAAGTAGAACTGCATGAAGTTGTCAGCCTTATTCTCTCTCTTCCATGATTATAGGGGGCCATGCCTCTATATGATTTTTTGGGGTCCTGAGCGGCGTGGTGGCATAGGATGGTTAAAGCAGGAGAAAGAAAATGAGAACAACTAGACTAGTGGTTAGCCCATGCTGTTCCAAAGTCTGTGGGCTTGGGAGTTTATTATATACTGGTTTCAAACAAAGAACACAGCTATGAAGGGGTAACAGATCATACATAACCCATTAAAGTCTAAAGAGTAAACGTATAAGTACCAAGACAATGGCCAAATTCCAACCATCAATTAGTAGGGATAATTCTGGGAGAGGAAATATTTTTATGGAGATGCTCACTTATTGAGTTCTATCTTCCAGGATTATAGGCACCTGGACAAATAAAGTCAAGACTAAAAGCGCCATACTTATCTAAGTATGCAGACTTATCTTAAGTAATGTTTGTCAGGGTCCAGGCTTCTTAATTATCAAGGAGAGGAATCATTAACTCAGTAGATGCTGGTCTGCCGCTTCAAAGTTTTCCAATAGGAGTTCTAAGAAAGGTGGGGATCAAAACTGAGTCAAAAGAGGAGCCTCAGATTTTTATCTTAGATGGCCCATTCTGTCTGCATTCCTGACATGCAGTGCAGAAAAATCATACACACAGTTTTACTTGCCGATGATTTTGTAATGGGATCCAGATAAAATATCTGTTACAGACTCTGTTTCTCTAAATGACTCCTAATAGCCTCTTGGAGGGATCAAGTTGATTTTGGATTAACCTACCTGCTGGTACCAGAGCCTTTTGGGGCTCAGGTGACCAGGACCAAACACAAAGACTGCCTCAGCCTGGATTGGTCACATAGGGAATCCAGATAACAGGCCCTAAATTTGATCCTATTTCTCCAAAGGCTTTAATACATAGAACGGCTTCCCACACATGATCATCAAAGTTCAGTGGCAAGTGTTATAAAGAAAGCAGTCTGCAAAGCAAAATTGCGAAATTCTTCTTGATCTCTCTGTTTTTTAACTTCTTTGAGCTGTCTTTTTAATTCCTGTATGGCTCTATCTTTCTTTGATTCTAGTTCATGCCTAATTTGTTGTTCTTTATGTTTTGATTCATGGATGTAAGTGGCATGTTTCCTTATGTCCTCCAGAAACAGTTCCTCCCACTATGGGCAACTCTGCCTGAAATAGACTTGGATTGGTGTACTAGTTTCCTTTAATGAATTGCCATCTAATATGGAGTAGAGCCTCCTCAGCCTGGTCTCTATTAAATCCTAGGAGATTTTCTAAATTCTCCACCAGCCTATCTAAGAACAAATTTGGGTGCTCATCCTCAACCTGCCTCATATTTTCAAATTTATTCCACCCGTTAGGCCTTTTTGCATATATTTTTACAGCCTCTAATAAATCTGTTCTGCATTTGAGGAGTGCTCTCATGTTTTCAGGTTCACTTAAATCGATGGCTTCATGTCCACGAGGCCACGAAACTAAATTCTGATTATCTCTGGTTTCAGCTATAAATTTGGCTTTTTTGTTGGGGGTGAAAAATTCATCTAATATAAATTCAGTGTCCTGGTATGACAGATTGAAAAGGTTAAAGGTCCTTTTTAATTCTTTGGCAGCCTTATAGGGGGACAGGAAATATCTGGGGAACCTCCTCTTCAGAACCTCCAAATCTTGTGTCTTGAATGCCTTATATGTTTTCATGCTCAGGGGCTCACCATTCGGTCTAAACTGGGTCTGATAAATGATTGGGAACAATGACACAGTGACAGGTTCAATTGCTCCATTCTCAGTTTGGGTAGCCTCATTTAAATCAAAATCAGTTTGGGTACAACAATCCACCATTTTAGATCTAGGGGCTTCCTTTTCCTTAGGCTTGTAAGTATTCTCAATTATTCCTAGTTGTAGTATTGTGTGATCATAAAGAGTTTGACCCTGTTTTATCTTGTTGTTGATCTCTATCATAAGTCTGAGTTGTTCTTTCATTAGTGTGAACATGTCTTCATTGTTATTTTTGCCTTTCCCAAAGAGTAGTTGAAATAGTTTTCTCACTGCCATAATCCCTTGTATTGTTGTTACAATCATCACTACTATAGCTGGTAAGTAGGAAGAAATCTGCCATTGTAAATGCTAGGTATTTGTATGCATCATACGATGTCAGGATCTTAATGAAGTAATCTGGGATCATGTGGAACCATAATCTAATTACTCCTTGGGTAAAGGAATAAATGAACATAGAGATGGTGGAAAAAATTAATGTCACTCTTGCCAATAACATCTTTTCCTTTTCCTTTCAGTAGCCTAGGTTCTTTGTTTGTCTGGCTTCGCCAAAAAGTGTTATAAAGAAAGAGAAAAGATCCTAAAGGAGATATATCTCTAGTGAGGTGGATGTATCTTTGTATTCTCCCTAGGTGCTGGTGATGGGGGAACACCAACCCCAATCACCCTTGCTAGTTGTTATAATTTCCTCTTTCAATAACAGTTGCCCAGGAAGGACCTCAAACAGTCAGGTGCATGGGTAACCCTTTCAGGTCCCACTGGGGTTGGATCAATTATTAATATTGGGCTCTGATTAGCCTTGGATCACGTTCATCTGACTGCGTTTGCTCCCTCCCCAAAGGTCGTGATATAATGACCACTCAGGAAAGTACTTATTAAATACTTTATTTATGATCTTAATTAGGGAAAGGATAATCAGGATAAGGATTTGGGGATTGGAGACCCTGTCAACCTAATATCTATAATCTATACTCTCTCAAGGCTGGAGGCTATTGATTTAGTAAAGCTGGAGCTATTGTTCTTCACAACCCCTCTGGTTCAGCTTGGCCACTGCCAAACTAGAGAAGAGACTGCCCTTGCTGCAGCTGTCTTGGTGATTTCCTCTCATCTTTCTTATTATCAGTTTTGGTGATGTGTTAGCCTTCACAGCCTTCAGGAAGTATTCAAATCCTACCACCCTCTTCTTCTCAGACCTCCCTTCCTCCCTTTATCACCCAGGAACCCAGAGACCTCAAGAGCTAGGAATATTCAGAGACCTAAAGATCTAGGGACCAAAGTCCAAATCAGAGAGAGAACCACCTCCAGATGGCTATTAGGGGTATTTATGCTCTCAGGCCAACTGACTTTTGCCCTTGGCTCATGGCATCTGGGAACATTCCAAACTCTCCAACTGCCTCCCTTGTCAATCAAGGTGAGACCAACATTTCTTAGGGTTTGAATATAACACAAGACTAAAGTCAGAACAACTGGTGATGGCCCAGGATATAATGAATGACCTTGATATCTTTGATGTCTGACAAAACTCTAAGCACTTCATGATGTCTGCTTTGGCTGCCTTCATGGCCAGTGGAACAAAGTGTTCTCATCTGCCCATTCTACCAGGGAAGTCTTCACATTTATTCCAAAGCATTATACAAAGAAGTAAAAATAGAACTTGAGAAAACGAAGTCTGGAAGGAAGTTCGAACCATATCAAATAGACAAAGTCCCTACTGTAGGTGACAAGACCTTGGGAAGAGATCTTTTAATACTTTCAACATATCTTGGGGAGGGTCAGGGTCAGGCTGGAATCAGCTCATAGTAGCTCTCTAGAGTCAATTGTTAAAGTTTCAGCATGAGCATTTGTATTTGGGAAATCAAATACTGTAAATCAGGACTTAGTTTATTATTTGGGGATTATCTAGTCTTAAGAAAGTGATGGGTTCAATGTTAATAATGTAGAATAAATTTAGAGTGCATCATGTTACTTTTTTTAGTCAAACATTTACCAGTATACTCCTGTGAAAATATCAAAAGAAAGAGGGACAGGAATTGGATGACATTAATATCCATAAAATAATCTATAAAAATATCCCAAACATAGGAAAGCGTTCTAGGGAATAAAGCCAGATTGTGGGAAGGTACATAGAAGAGAAATGAAATGTCCTATATGCCATCAGTAGGTCAGTCTGGCTGAAACACATCTATGTTTTCATCTTCATAACATTTTTGTGAGAATGTTCTACATATGTATTATGAATACCCTAAGTTGAAAGATGAGAAGATCATAAATATGCAGCCTTTCACAGATGATTCCCCGTAAGAGACCCACATCTTTACAGTCACACAACTGATTGAAAGGTACAGAGAATACAAAACCATGCTTCATTTGTTGATTACAGAAAACAAAACAGAAGAAAACAAAAACATTTGACTTGTTCCAGCAAAAACACATCCTTGAAGGTTGTCCTCTGACAAGGAGCATCTCATGCATGTGATAAGATAATACGAAATCCCTTGTCAAAAGGAACCACAGAGATCACTCTATTCTCTATCTGAAGTTTAGTGTTGAGAAAGGCATTCCAGTCAAGAGGTATTTATTAACTATCTACTGTGTGCCAGACACTATACTAGGCATTGGGGATACAAAAACAAAAAACAAAATAGTACTGGCTTCAAAGGTTTGTTGTGGGCATCCAATGAGAGGATAATTAATAAGTATAAAGTACTTATCACAGTGCAGGGCACATAGTACTAAATTCATCTTCATATTCCCTTTCCCTTCAAGGAGTTTTTATTCTACTGGAGGAGGGAGCAAGAAGGAATGGCTCAAGAAACAAAATGTCCACAAATATGAAATACAAAGTAGATACAAAATATTTTCCAGGAACAGGGTCAAACACTAACAACTGAGGAGAGAATGAGGGTGATATCAGGTAAGAAGGTGAACTGGCCTTCTTTTTTTTAAAAAAACCCTTACCTTCAGTCTAAGTATCGATTCTAAGACAGAAGAGTACTAAGGTCTAGGCAATTGAGGTTAAGTGACTTGCCCAGGGTCACACAACTAGGTCCTCCCTTCTCCATACCTGCCTCTCTATCCACTGTGCTACCTAGCTGCCCCTGAACTTGGTTTCAAAGAAGTCCTGAGGGGTCTCTCCAGTGGAGCAAGCTAAGCATGAAGACAGTCTGAATCAAGGTAAAGAGACAGAAGAAGAAATGTCATTTATGGGCAACAGCAGAATAGGTCACTTTGGCTGGAAGGCAAAATGCTTGATGAGGAGATCTCTTCTATGATCTATGAGTCTGTCATCAACTGCAAAGATAGGTCAAAGACAGCTTTGACCACACAGAAGAGTTTATATTCTATCTAAGAGGCAATGGAGAGCCACTGAATATTCTTGAGCAAGGTCATGGTCTAGTCTATAGGACTTTTGGAGGTGGAAATTTGTGGGGATGGATTGGAGGAGAGAACTGAGGCAGGGGAACTAGTTGGTTGACTATTGCAATAGAGAAATGACAAGGATCAAAATTAAGATGCTGCCAGTCAGAAATAGAAAAGGGGGCACATATGGAAGATCTTGGAGAGGTATAATCTGTATAGAACATGATGACAAATTAGATATAAGTGAGGAGAGACAGAGAATTAGTATTTGCATAGTACTTACTTTGTGCCAGCCACTGTATGTCAGTCTAATATGTGACAGCTGTTTTGAGCCAACCCACTAAAGTCTTTACAAATATTATTTCATTTGATTTTCACAAAACCCCTGTGGTATAGGTGCTGTTATTATTCTCACTTTATATTTGAGAAAATTGATGTAAACATAGGTTAAGTGACCGGTCTAGGATCACATGGCTAATAAATTTCTGAAATCAGATTTGAACTCAGGTCTTCTTTACTCCAGAAGGGGTATATGTGGATAAAATATTGAAGCCAATCCTAGATTGTGAATAGGAGGGAACAGGAAGGATGGTGAAGTAGAGGGGCAGGAGAGATGAGTTTTATTTTTTGACATATTAAAACTGAATTGCCTATAGGTCCACTAAGTGTAGATGTTCAAAAGGCAGTTGGTGATTGGAGATCAAGAGAGAGATGAGGGCTGGATATTTAGATGTGGGATTCATTAGAATAGAGATAATAATTAAACTCCTGGGAGCCAGTGGTATCACCAAGAGGGAAGGTAGAACTCAAACAAAGAGAGCTTACTATATGTAACCTTGGAGTCCATCCCCACATGGGGTTGGGACATAAGCACTGATCCAGAAAGTAGACTAGGAAGAAGTATCAGAGAGATGGTTAGGGTGAGAATCAAGAGAGATACGGAATTAAAAATATAGGGAGGAGATAACATCGAGGAAGAAGATGAAGTAAAAAATATTGGAAGATGAGAAGTCAAGAAGGATGAGGACTAAGAAAAGGTGGATTAATTAGAAGATCACTGATTACCCTGGAAAATGAAATGTTAATTAACTATTGGCATTGGAAGTAGGATTGTAAGGGATTTAGAAGTGAGCAGGAGATGATAGGTAGTTATCAAATGTAGACGGTTTCCCTAGAAATTTGGCTGAGAAAGGGAGAAAAGATAAAGGATGACTCCTTAAAGGAGTGGCAGGGGCAAATGAAGGTGTGTGTTTTTTTTAGGATGAAGAACTTGGGATGCTTATAAAGAGTAGGGAAGAAGTCAGTGAATAAATAGTAGTAGCTAGCATTTATTTAGATCGAAGATTTGCAGAGCAATTTCCACATGATCTCACTTGATGATCACTACAACCCTATTATCCCCATTCTACAGAGGAGAAAACTTGGACAGGTAAAGATTAAGAGACTTGTCCATGGTTGAAAAAGAGGAATTAAAATAATAATGAGAGAGGATTAAAAAGGAGCAAACTCTAATGACATAGGAATAAATGGGATCAAAGGCTGTAAGAGGGAAAATTATGAGACTAGCTGTAAATTAACAATTTTGTTAAATCAAAAGTAGTAGGAGAAAAAGATGGAAAAATAGGAGAGAGATATAAAGATTACTTTCCTAATTGCTCCATTTAGCTTGCTATTCTGTGGCTGCCATTAGGGTCCTCTAGCTACACTCACAGGGAAGTCCAGTCAGCCACAAACACAGAAGACAAGAAAGGGAAATCTGCTCTTGCCTCAGTTTATCAAACTTTTTTCTTAGCCCACTAACTCTCACAAATTCCCGTCTGGGAAGCCAAATGTGGCTTTCTATTTTGCCTGCTCTTGCCAGGGGAAGCAGTACAAGGGGCAGTGCAGGGGACATACACCCTGCCTCCTGTCTTGTGATCCCTTGACTCTGTTGCTGCCTTTTTCTGGCTGCCTTTTATATCCTTGTGACTCAACTCACTCAATGATTTCCTTTACATAATCCTTGTCTCTGGGTCAAGTTCAGGCTCATGCCAAGTGCATGTCACCTGCACAACCCTAGAAAGTGGGGTCAGGAAATTTCCTTTGCATAAGGCACAAATAGAGAGAGAGATGTTGGCCTTCATCATTTCTAAAATAGCATTATGTATTTGAACAAAGGCATGTGTCCCTTTTATGAAAGAGGTATTATGGAAGGAGTATGGAAGAGGAATAAGGTTCAAATGGAAGAGAGCTTGTAAATGATAGGGTTGGTTCAGTTCCCACTTCTGACACGGGCTATGTGACCATCAGCAAGTAATTCAACCACTATTAGCTCATTTTCTCATCTGTAAAATGGGAATAATTATATTTGACTGTATGAGAGATACCTTACAAATCTTAAAGCACCACATATTAGCTACCATTAGTGTTGCTTATTCTACCAGTGGTGGTACAGAAGTTAGTGATGATTAGCATTCAGACACTTAGTTATGAATTATATTTTGCTAATTGCATCTAGACACTCTAGAGTTGAAAGACACTTCACTGAGATTCATGATTATTTAAGGTCAACATAGCAATCCATATAAAAAAAGATTCTAAAGGAATGAAAATGTCTATTGTCTTCATTGTGGAATATAATCCACTTATTCCTTTGCCTCTACATATATTTGAATTTTTATTTTATTTTATTTTACATGTCAATACAATTTTAATAATAGTTTTCTGACATTTTGCAATCCATAATCTGTCCCTCCCTTCTCTTCCTTCCTCCTCAAGGCAACAGGTAATATAAGTTAAACATGTGTTATCATGTAATATATATTTTCGTGCTCATCCTGTTGTGAAAGAAGACACATATATTTGAAACTGGCCCTGTTGATGAACAGTGAGGGCAGGCCAAATCCTGGAGAGGAGGAAGAGAGAAGGCTAATTTGCTTTGGAGAAATTGTTTAGTCTTCTCTTAATTATTTCAAACTGATCCCTGATATAAAAGAATCATCTTTTCATGAAAAGTATTCTCCTAGCAATGCTCTCTGGTTGTAAATCTTTGAGGGATTCAAGTTGAAGATAACATAAAGAAAAGCGATGGTCCTCCATTGG
This sequence comes from Gracilinanus agilis, assembly GCF_016433145.1. Lineage (NCBI taxonomy): Eukaryota > Metazoa > Chordata > Mammalia > Didelphimorphia > Didelphidae > Gracilinanus > Gracilinanus agilis. Next base: position 59,730,602 of record NC_058133.1, read on the forward strand.
TTTTCTTAGAATGTGAAAAGATCTAGAACAAGATGAAGATGCAGCACATTAAAAAATACCTTGTGGAATACTCATAGAAGAACATGGATTGAACTCACTTAGCCTGGGATGGGATAGGGGAAGTATGATCATCTCTGATGGAGACACTATCCATACTGCAGAGACGAAAGATCCACAGGTCCACAGATGGAATGTGGGGGGGGGGGATTGCTTTGGGATCAGAACTGAGTTTGAATCCTATCCTACTCACTCCCTGTGTGACCTTGGGCAAGTCCTTTAGCTTTCATAGACCTTAATTTCCCTATCTCCAAATGAATGTATTATACTAAAGGATCTCTAACATGTCTTTAATTTATTATTTATTATTCCTATATCTAGGGTCCTATCAGAAAACTAGTCTAGGTTGAGTGGGCTAAGGTCTTTATAAACTGCAAGGTGACATCATTTTTTTAAAAGTGAGCTCTGTCAATAAGAATTGTAATGGTTATAGAAAACTTCCATCTACAGTATGACTGGGTGCTTATATATCCCAGCAAGAACTCAAGTTTATCAAAGAATAAACTTGGGAGCACAGTATATATAAGCAATTGGATTCTATCCATTTTTATTAAGTATATGCTATGTGTGCAACAATAATAATTGTTGACACCTAGAGAGCACATTACAAATATTATCTCATCTGATCTTCAAAAGAACCCGGGGATGTACTATCCCTGTCCTTATATATAAGGAAACTGAGGCAAAAAAAAGATTAAGTGATTTGGCCAGCATCACACAGGTAATAAGTGTCTGAGGCTGGATTTGAAGTTAGATCTTCCTGATTCCAAGTTTTTCACTCTATTCACTAAAATTCTAGGATTCTCTGAGACAAGAAATAAGTACATTTCAGTCTCATGGGTTGGTCAGTGCAAGACCAGGGGCAAGGGATGGTATGCTAATTCAGGTAGCAATTTGTATCAAGGAATGTGAATTATATGTTAGGAAAATTAGGTTGGGGAGATTGTGGAAGATACTAAATGTCTTGTTAAGGAGATGATATAGCCAATAAAGAGTCATTAAGGGGACAGCTAGGTGGCTCATTGATTGAGAGCCAGGCCCAGAGATGGGAGGTCCTGGATTCAAATTTGACTCCAGATACTTCTTATCTGTGTGACCCTGGGCAAGTCACTTAACCTCCCATTGCCTAGCCCTTACAGCACTTCTACCATAGAATAAATACACAATATTGATTCTAAAACAGAAGATAAAGGTTGTTTTACAAAAGAGTCATTTAAGGTTTTGGATCAGATGAGTGACATGGTCAGGGCTAGGCATTTGGAAGATTTGGGTGGTTGTGTGGAATAGATAGATTCAAGAGGGGGCAAGAATAGAAGACAAATTGGTTAGGAGATAAATTACACTTTTTTCTGACAACTACCTACTAGTATTTCCTCTGTCTCCATTGATGTCTTAACAGTGCTATGGATAGTGCATATGCCAATTTAACAAGTGAATCTAGAATTAATATTGTCAAGCAAGTTCCCATCCAACTGCCATGTGTACCCAATGCTGCTGAAGAGAGAACATAAAGTCAGTCAGGGGCAGAGTCTCAGGATCACTTTGGAGTTGGAGTTGGTACTGGCTGGATCTTGCCACATCACTATTTCTCCTAATATACTTCTGGTTCACTCTTCTCTCTGCCTTCACTCAAGCCTATAGCTAGATCCGTAACCTGGGCACTTCTCACTTTATCAATGCTTTATTCCTTGACCCTTTGCCTCTGGGATTGGTTCAAACCAAAGAATGATGGGAGGGCTATTCAGATCTAATGGTAAGAAAACAGCTACAGGACAAGAAGTGAGCTGAATCCCCTTGAAAAACAAGCCCACCCCACTCCCTAACTTGAATGGGGTCCTGGGTGGGAAAAGCTACCCAAGACTGCTAGTATTGGTCACTTAATAAATGCTTTTTTGAATGAGAAAATGAATGATTCAATGATTGAAGCACCCAGAGTGGAACCACTCTGTTGCTGAGAAACTTCATTTTAAAATCCCAGCCCAGATTCTAAGTCCAACATACATTACTGATCATTGATCATTCCTGGGTTGGAAACAGGTTTTCAATCTGACCTTTCAAAAAACCATCCTTAGTGGCAGTTCTGGAGGTTGGCTTTTACAGAAGTGATTTTGAATCCTTTTCTGGGAATCCATCTCAAAGGCCAATCTTACCATCATGCAACACCTGCACCAAGCTCTTGGTTCTTGATCCAGTCAAGAATCTCTCCCAGATGGCAGATCCAGAGCCCGAAGTTTTTAAAAGCTCCAGTTCCTTTAGCACCCAAGTCGTAAAGGTACCTACAAAAGCATTTTGAAACAGTCCTGCACTAGCAGGCAAATGATCTTTCTCCACATTGGAAGTCTCGCCTAGCAAATGCTATGGTTTACCAGTGGGAACTCTGTTTGCCTTATGGTGGGCATCGATCCTGGAGCACTCAGCCTTTATACAATAGAGCAAACAGCAGCAAGTCTTAGCCTGTTGAACTAGTGTGTGTAGGCATGTTATGGAAGTGCCTTTTGCAATTAGACTCTGTACTAAACTGAGCTGAGCTGAGCAGAAAAAGATGCCTAAATGCTTTGGTAAGTGTCCTGAAACAAGTAGGAATCACTGGGTGGGAAACACTGCTTCTTGTCTCAACATTTTCAGATCCTTTCCCTGCTATAAATTCTAGCTGGGGCTCAAACCTCCAGGGGATGTCTTTGATCAGTTGGGAACTGTCAGACAATCTTTCCTCTCCAATAAGAACAGAAGTTACCTTGTGGAAGGTTTCCTTTTCATTGTTGTCTTTGCCTCCCTCCAAAGTCTGGCATAATTGCTTTATGTATGTTTCCTTCTCTCTTCTCCAATCTCCTCCACCCCCAATTTACTCACAAATCTCTCTCCTTTTCTAGTTGTCATGCCTTCTGAGTCTCAGGCAGGAGTGAGCCCTTGACCTTGGTGGAGGAGGGAAATAAGTGGACTGCAGTTAAAAGATAAGTGGGATTGGTTATTGCAGCCTATTTAAGCCTATTTATTTGATGGTTTCTGGATGTATATTTTCCACTATTTCTACTGGTTCTGTACTGGGGAAACTGCCCTAGCAAATTACTAGCTTTTCAGTTCTTTCTCCTTCAGGACCACGGAATGGGATCAATACCCCGAAAATCTCAGATTTCCTCCTACTTCTTGTCTTTAAGGGAGTCATTTGCCATTGATCCCAGCACACAAAATCTGAACCTTGAGACCAATGAAGAAATGTTTATTAAGCACCTACTGTATGCCAGGCACTATACTAAAGTCTAAAGAATATAAAGAATGGCAAAAAACAGTCCCTGCTGCTTTCAAGGAGTTCATAGTCTAAATGGGGAAGAGAAAATTCAAAAAATTATCAACATATAATTCTCTCTTTCTCTCTCTCTCCCTCTCTCCCCATCCATATAACTATCCATCTATTACCTGTCAATATCTTTCTATGTCTATCTGTCTCTGTCTGCCTGCTTTTCTGTCTATCATCTATCTATCTTATCCATCTATCTACCTACCTATCTATCTATCTATCCATCTACCTATCTATCTTGTAGTCTGTCTCTGTTGGTCGGTCTGTCTTTCTAGCTATCTAACTATATCATCTGTCCATCTCTCTGTTTATTTGTCTAAGTATCTACCTACCTACCTATCTTAATCATCTATTTATCTCTGCCTAATATATCTGCCAATTTCCATTATTTATCTGGCTCTATAGATATCTATAAATTTACCTTTATAGATATTAATCTATACATATATAACATATAATCTATATATCTACTTTATAAAATCTATATCCAACTTTTTTACATATAGATATCCATAGATCAAAAGATATAAATCTCTCTATATATAAAGATTCACATACACACACACACACACATATATATATATACATATATATATATACATATATAAATAGGAGATAATTTCAGAGGCAACAAACTGATTTTTAGTCATCAGCAAACATTTGTTAAGTGCTTACTACATGCCAGGCAACATACTCAGCACTAATTCTTTCCCACAATGGATTTGGGGGAGAGGAGATTGAGAAGAATTTGCTTTACCTGACACTGTGCTAGGGAAAAATGTTTGCAAGGACAATGAGTAACACTAATAATGGTTCATATTTCTAAAATGTTTTAAAATTAATGAATGAATTTCCCCACTACCACCTTTTGAGGTAGGTAATGCAAGTATTACTCCCATTTTAGAGATGAGAAAATGAAGACATAAACTAGATGACTTGCCCATGATCATACAATTAGAAAGAGGCATTCCAACCAACAGACCTTTATTATGTATGTTATGTGCAAATCCACAGTACTAAGCTCAGGGAAGTAAAAAGAAAACCAAGCAGTCCTTGCCTTCAAGGAGTTTATATTCTACTAGGGGATGGAATCTGTAAATAGATAAGAAAGTACAAGAATTTTTGAAGGGATGGAGAACATTAAAACCAAGGGACCAGGGAAAGTTTCCTACAGTATTTGGCACTGAGCTGGCCTCAGTGAAAGAAAGGATTCTAAGGTGGAGAGCTGGGAAAGGGAAAGTAGTAAAGTACTCTAGCCATGAGGAATCTAGGTTGTAGAAAGTCATGAAAAAGGTAAATTTACAAATAATTTTTTAAAAGGCATGGGGATAGGAAATGGAATGCTAAGTTCAAGAAACAGCAAGTAGGACAGATAATAGAACATGGACTATAGTATATGATAGGGAATAATAAATCACATTTGGAAAGACCAAGATTGTGAAAGCCTGTAAGGAGCAGGCTGAGGATGATAGAAGGAATCCATTGAAGATTCTTGAGAAGGGGAGTTGTCATCAAAAATGAGCTTTGGGAAGAAGGTCTTGCTGGATTCTGACTATAAATCTAATCTTCTTTCATATAGTACCTCCACTCCCACTCTGTATTTATTTTAAAGGTCCTTGGAAATTCTAGAAGTCTTTAATTTCCTTAACCCTATTCCTTGCAAAGAATCTGTTTGTGAGATCATAGCTTTTCCCACTCTGCCAGACCGTTGCTAATCTTTGACTATTGCCACACAAATTTTCTTCCCGCAAAGGTCCTTTTCTGACAGTGTTTTAGCAGCAGGTATTTATGTGTATTTGTGTATCCCTGATCCCCCCAAGGACTTGTTATTGGCCTTGCTTTCTTTATCTGCTGTTCCTACTTGTGAATGAGGTCATTTGGAGAACAGTCCAAACTGACCCTTTTCACTGGCTTGCTTTCTCTCACTGTTAAAATTTTCCTTGAATTTAGGGATTCTGTATACATTCGGTTCTCTGGGACTACCTGAGACTGAGGATAAGGTCAGGCTTCCTGGAAGTTTGAGGCTCGATTGTTTAGATGACTGTAGAGATAAAATGAGAAGCTATATGTGGAAATGTGTTGGACACTAACTCCCATTTCCAAGATCACAGATAATAGATTTAAAGCAAGAAGACACTTTAAGGATTATCTAGTCTAATCTCTTTATGCAGATAAAGAAACTGAGTCCTAGAGAGGTTAAATGATTTACACTAGACCATCTGTGTAGTAAATAGCAAAGCTAAAATATGAAGCCAGGCCCTCTGAATCCAAACCCAGAGCTTTTTTTTTCTTACTTAGTAATTCAAGGTTTAAAAGTTATTTTCTTTAAAAGTCTTAATGACTGCAAGTTTGAGAGGGCAAGTTTTATTATTATTCCCCACTTTACAGATGAGGAAATTGAAGCTAAGTGAAGGTTTTTCTAAGCTCAGTGCTATGTCAACACATAGTCAAGGTAAGTTCTTAGTTTTAAAAATTGACATTAATAATGGTTAATATCAGTACTAATGATAGAAAATAGTGCAATAAATTAAAAAATGAACTGATTAGGAGGCATCAAAGAAGTTATATATTATTGTTAAGTTATATCAGTTGTATCTGATGCTTCACAACCCTATTTGAAGTTTTCTGGGCAAAAACCCTGGAGCAGTTTGACATTTACTTCTCCAGCTCACTTTACAGATGAGGAAACTGAGGCAAATAGGGTTAAGGTCCTTGCCTAGACTTGCACAGCTATTAAGTGTCTAAGGTGGAATTTGAATTCAAGATGAGTCTTCCTGACTCCAGATCTTTCTTGAACTTCTCAGTAAGTAGAATTCTATCCAGTTTGAAAGAACTTTATATTTCTTTGCTCATGTTTTGTATACTTAGTTGTGTCCATGTTGAACCTCTAGCTCCCTAACTCTTGGTTCTACGCCATGCCTGCTTCTAGCACCATGTAACTTCTTTGAGGAGAGGGATTGATTCGTTTTATTTTCATATCCTTAAGTCCCTTACAAAATGCTTTGCACCTAGTAGTTGTTTAATACATGGTTGTTTTTTTAATTTGAATTCAAATGACTTTGGGAAATTCTGTAGTCTTTTTTAATAATTCCAAGTTTCCCGATGAAATAAAGCTCCCAATTTTAAATAGCTACTTAATAGCCACTTTTTAAGTGACACGATATCAACTCTAAAGAATAAAAGTTGTGGACTATGATTAAGCATATAGTGAGCATAAGCAAGTTTGAATACATTATCAGGGATAAATCATGCAGGAGAAGCTGTGTCAAGAATGTCATTGGGCAGGATGTGGTGGCAAATGCCTTCTGTTCCTGCTACTGAGGAGGTTGAGGCTAGTTTTTGAACTACACAAAGGATAAATCCAATCATGTCTGCATGCCTAGCATCAATATGATGAGCCCCCTGGAATAGGGATGGGACATTAAGGCTGCCTAAGGTTGGATAATCCAGTCCAGGTAAGTAATGGAATAGATCACTGCTGATCAGCAACAGAGTCAACTTAGAAGTGACTTCTGAACTTTCAGCCTGGGCAAGACAAGGAGACTCAATCCCCCCAGCAATGTCACAAGAGAAATACATAACTGAGAAAGGTGCAGCAAGAGAAAATAAATAATAATATCTGAATGATCCACTGGCATACATTTAATATTGAGAGATCTAAAGGGCATAATCCCCACTGGGGAATTGCGAGGAAGGAAGGAAGAATGGATTTCATGAATGAGTGGCAGTGTACAATGTTGGAGAAAGTACCCATATATATGAAGCCATACATTTATTGAAATATTGACAATGTGCAGCGTGTTTTCTTTACAATATTGCTGTGAGGTAGTTATTGCAATTATTACTCCTATTTTATAGATATAGAGATAAATTCAGGGAAAGTGAAATAATGTCTGTAAAAATCACATAGAAAACATACCTTCTGGAGTATCTTCTTGCATGTTGATGCCCTGGGGGACAACCACCAAAGGGTCAAGTTGCTCAGTGGTCCTTGTCCTTAATGTTGTAGCTCATAAGGCCCCACCAATGTGTTTACCTTTAATAGTTAGCCAAATAATGCAATTATCTTAATGCAAAGGCATTTACTGAAATGTCCTAGCATGAACAATAGTAACAAAACACCCTTCTCTCAATAAACCCATGAAAGGGCACACTCTCTTACATATAAACACCTCAGAAGGAAGAATAGATATATCCATAGGATCCATTAGTGAAGCTATGTAGGGAACACATTTTTCCAAGACATCTAATGCACCTAGCACTGAAAGACTCCAATACCTTTTTTTCTTCTCTTTTCTTTTTCTCTCCTCATACTGCTGTTCCCCATGGGCACACCAACTCTGTAAGTCAGAGTTCCCTCTTCTTCTTCTCCTATCATCAGTAATGCTGTCTTTTTATTAAAAAATTAATTTTCTGTAAATTTAATAACTCCACTGGCTCCCTGGACCTAGTCCTCTCCATATAGCAACTTGACTCATTAGGTATGCTTTCTCCTGGATGATCTCAGTAGGTCATTTTACCAGAGAAGTTGCTCCGTTGTAAGACACCATTGTTGATGAGCTCTTTTTGTGATAACTAAAAATTTGAAAACTGATAGGGTGTCCCTTAATTAAGGAATGACTGACCCATTGTAGTATATAAATGTAATTGAATACTATTCTTCTGTAAGAATTGTTAGAGGTTAAGATTTCAAAGAAGCCTAAGGAGATGCACACGAACTGATGCAAAGTGAAAAGAACTAGGAGACCAATTTATACAATAATAATACCATAAAGACAAACAATTTTGGAAGACTTGGGAAGACCAGCTACAATTCCATATAATTCTTGAGAAAACCCACCTTCAGAGAGAGAAGTGATGGATCCATGGTGAAGATTGAGACATTTTTTGGTAGGGGTGAAATTTCTTTTGTTTTACCATTGTTCAGTCATTTCCAAATCTTAGTGACCCCATTTGGCACTTTTGTGGCAAAGATATTGGAGTGATTTGCCATTTACTTCTTCAGATCATTTTACAGGTAAAGAAACTGAAGCAACCAGGGAGAAGTGACTTGTAACCTAGGAGAAAATTCACATATGAAAATTAATTTTTTTAATAAAATGACAGCATTACTGATGATAGGAGAAGAAAAAGAGGGAAATCTACTCCCCTTCCCCTTGAGTTCTCCTTCCAATTTGAAAGGAAAAAAAGGCCAAGACTAATTCCTTTTCAAAAGCTAGATTCTTCTTCCTGTTTTGCTTACTATTTAAAGGTCACTTGTGGGTGTGGTCAAGTCTACAGCCAGCCAATGGCTAGCTGCCCTAAAAATATAAAATTTTTTTGAGGAACTTATTCACACTTCCCAAAGAAGTGTAAATACTTCTTTAACAAGCTCTAAATGGGCCTCTCCCATTTTCATACCCTTGAAAAGGTATTTTCATACCCTTTATAACTGTGAATAGGTCATTTGGGCTGTGCACCACTCAAGTTTTAATGCCCTTTATTTTTTAAAACTTTACTTTCTTATTAACAACTCTAAGACAGAAGGGCTTAGGCAAATGTGGTTAAATGGCTTGCCCAAGATCAAAGTGCTTGGAAGTACCTGAGGTCAAATTTGAACCCAGATCCTCCCAACTCCAGACTCGATGCTCCAAACTACTGTGCTACCTACCTGCCCCCTTTGATGCCATTTATAAGAGTTGACTGAAACTACTAAAAATCCCAAAGGAGTAAAATCTTCTCCTTCATTGTCTTTGTTTTCTACAATCTCTTCATCTCAGGGTTTTCTAGTTTCAGTGGGATAAATCCATTAATATGGTGGGGCCCTGAGAATAAAGGTGGAATACCACTATGCTTAAGAAAAGGTGAACTGGCCAAAAGTCATAAACAGAGCCAAATTTCCCTTTCTGACCAGAGTGGGAATGGGTCCATGAACAGACCTGGTACTTCCTGCTTAAGTAAGCTAGGAAAACTCATTCTTAAACAATAAGCATAATAAATAAAATTACATTCATAAATATATAAAATAAAAATTGTAAATTGTAAAATAAGGATAATAAAATATGAAGTCGTGAAACTCAAATGTAAAAGACCTAGGGTTGGACCTAGGATTTCATTGTGATAGGAAGAATCCAGGAGAGGAAATTCCCTCTACAAATACAGGCTCTATAAATTTCTCTGCAATGTATAGTCTTCTAGAGTTGCTTAGAGCAGAGAAGCTAAACAATTTGTCCAGAGTCCCATAGTCACTATACATCAGAGACAGGATTCCAATTCAGATATTTTGGGCTTTGAGGCCAGTTCTGTATTCACCACTGCCTCATTACAAAGTATTTTATAAATGTCACCTAAGTATTTTTGGAAGTTCCTTGATGTAGCCATTTCTCCTTATAATGTATGTTGTAGTCAATTAGCTAGTCAGAGAGTCAATCAAACCATGATTTCTCCTTCTGGATACATCTCCTCATATAGGTCTTTGACAGGAGATCCTTCCAATATAGCAAAGTCTTCTAATTCTCAGGACAGTTTTTGGATACCAGGGTTGCACACAGGCTGCCTCACCACATAACCAACCTTCCTTTCTGATCCTCCATCTCTGGGATGATATCTTTTGCAGAGTTCTTCTTGTACAATTCCTAATGTATAATGCATTGCAGCCTACTCAAGACTATCATCCATCTATTTCTCTCATGCCTTGAGTGACCTTCTACTTTAATTCCTCTGAAACTGTGGTAACCCATGATTCATAACCATGCGATATCACTGCTAAGAATATTGTTGTTAAAAAGCATTGGCCTTTGTTTCAGATAGAAACTTCAGGGGCATTAATAGTTTGATTTCCCAGAGGCAATGCAGCCCACTCTCCTCCTCTCATTCAATTTGGGACTTAGCACACTGTCCCACAATAGTATCTGTCACATCCATATGTACTGATAGACTAGCTTTCTATGGCATGATTTCCAGCTATATAAGGTGGCCTGGAAAGCTGCTATTTTTCTTTCCCCTGGCTTTTTGTATGAGGATGAATTCTTTGGCTAACCTCTTTTCCAAAAGATTATATACCTTATTCAGGAAGCATGGTATCCAATATTCCAGAGCTTATTTTATTTGGCCCAAAGACATCACAAACCAAAATACCTAAAAAACATCTCCAACTGTAGGAGATTCCTTTTCCATTTGGATGTATGGATATATCACTGGATGTGGTGGATATGTCATGAATAATAATTATAGCTGAAATTTAGTTCTACGGTTTGTAAAGCACTTTACATATATTATTTCATTGGAAACTTGAAAATATTATGAAATAAATGCTACAGATATTTCCCACCTTTTATAAATGAGGAAATAAATGAGACTCAGAGAGAGGAAGTTAATTTGGGGGGCTCTAATTAGTAAGTTTTGGGGTACAATTTACGCAGAGCTCCAAGAATCCAAGTTCAATACTCTATCCATAACTATGATGTGCATGTTTCTCTATTTTATGCCCCCATCAATGTAGTTATCCTGATCATCATAACATAATCACAATCATAACCATTATCTTTTCTCATTTTAGTTTGATGCAGTAAAGGAAGAAATGGTCTTGGGATAGATGGATATCCAGCCATTATTCTTTTATATTAAACACTCTGTAGACTATTGCACAGAATAAAATGACTGATTTTTTGTAATTGAATGAAAGTATTGAAACATAAACTTGTCTTCTAATAGGCTCACTGAAAACATTTTTGGGATGACTTCAGTAGCAAAAAGGATGATGAAAATCTTAGACTCCATCCTATTCCCATCTGGTTTTGGTATTGTTATTGTTATTATTTTGCCCAAATACATGTGTACATCTTGAACATAGGCAATGTAATACATTTTTTTCTTCCAAAAAACCCTCTAATTATTTTTTCCATATACATAGAGCTTTCTATATACATTGTCTCATTTGATGGTCACAACAGTTCTGTGAGGGAAGTTGAATAATAGAATACTAGCTGATAAACTGACATAATTTTTTATGTTTATCAAGCAACTTTCATACATATTATAGTCTCACAATGACTCTGTAAGATAGATAGGGCAGAATTTGTTATCTTTGTTTTACAGATGGAAAAAACAAGGCTCATAATTCAAATGACTTGCTTCAAAGAGTCATCTGATAAGTAACATTTTCTCAGGGTATCTTCATCTATGTATAAAAAAAACATAGATATTGGGCAATCATAGTTCCCCCCTTGGTTGGTAAATGTTGTGGAGTTCATACATTTGCTGGCTTTTTGGAAGTGTATGGTGTGATAGAATAGCCAATTCATCCCTTCTCAGATATCTCCACCAGATGAAGATGGTCTCTGAATGAGTTACAGATTGAAGTTGTCACTTCTCTTCTTGAATTAATGTGTTTCAGACTTAGAAGGGGAGCAGGGTAATAACTGGGAAAGAGGGGAACAGGAGGTTCTTAATCTAAGCTAATGATGATAAAGATGGTACTTGAATTGAAGATAATCAGGCTCATCAGTTGTCAAGTGCTAATAGCCAGTTGCTAACCTGGCTGGACCAGATAGGGTTCAACCCAAATCAGGTTGTTTGGTGAAAGATGATGTTGCTTCTTCTTGGAGTATAAATCAGGAACAGATTACTCAATATAAAGGTATGACAGGATCTGGGACTGTGAAATTGGTCAGTGCAGGTTGCTGGTAATTCAAGTTGACCTATGGCCTATCCTCAAGACCCACCACAACCTTCCACTACCCCAAATATCTCACTTTGAAACCCTGTCCCAGTTCAAATTCTTCCTTATATACCTGAGTACCAACTGATTTGGCACATGCCAGCCCCTGCCAGGCTCAGTCCATTCCATGTTCTAATCAGGTAACGGTCCATCATTTTGCTTTCCATATTGCTTTGCAAAATATCATTACAGAGGTAATCTGGATCTGTTGGAGTGTTTATTCTCATTTTCTCTTTTCCTTTCATGGTAGGGATGGGGCAATGAACTTGGCTTTCTGTCCTGGGGTTCTTCCTTTGCTAAAAATAAAGAGATAGGGGAGATTAGGGATTCCTCCCAATTTATTTGTGGTCAGAGGTGGATCAAAGGCTACTTTTTTGGTGAGTGGAGAAGAGATTATCAAATATGCTTTTTCTATTCTGTCTCTTTCTCCCACCTCTCCTCTTTCTCCCTCTTTGTCTCTCCATCTCTTATCTGACTCTGTCTCCTCTTCCTCTCTCTTTTTTTTTATCTCTATTTCTCTCTTTGCCTCTCTGTTATTGTGTCTCTGTATCTGTGTGTCTCTTTCTGTCTCTGTCTGTCTGTCTCTCTCCACCCTCTTCCTCACCCCTTTCTCTCTTTCTTTAGTAAAAATTCAGAATTCTATGTGGCCTTTTATTCATATGGGTCCTGTTGGGCCAAGAAAAAAGTACTGGACTATTAATAATAGTGTACCTTCTATATTTAGAGTTATTGCTAAGGATTCTCTTTTCATTGTATAGGTGTCATTTTGATAGATTAGTATACCCATTAATGAGCTAAGAATCCCCCTAAAGTATATGCTGATGATCCCCATTAAATACCCTTCCCTCTAGAGCAAAATGTCATACTTATTTTGTGTGCTTCATCTTTGCAGACATGCTATGATCAAGATTTAAAATTAAAACAGGAATCCTGAGATTGGAGAATACAGCGAGCTTAATAGCTTTTAGAAGTTAGGGGTTTCCCCTCTTCTAGAATGCTCTGTAACATCAAATTTTGCATTCAGTTTTGGCACATGTCAAAGCTCAGTAGGGAAGGAAATCAAAGAGAATATAGATCATGAGAAATATATTTATTGTTCTGCTAGTGACCCACCAGGAACAGAAATACATCAGAAATCATGTCAGTACCTACAGCTAAGAAAAATTCCATAATTTTAAGATATGGCTCACACCATAGGACTGTGTGAGCTTCAACAATTTCAATTCATTCTATCTCAGAGATGGAAGGGACCCTAGAGGACACCAAGTCAAACTCCTATCTGAACAGGAATCCCAAGTATAAAACCCATAAAAAGTAATCACTCAGCATCAGCTTGAAATTTCCAGTGTTGGGTAGCCCACTACTTCCATGGTACTCCATTTTACTTTGGGATGGATCTAATTATCAAGAGGTTTCTCTTTTCCCATATATGCACACATTGAAATGTAAATCTATTCTTTGCAATGTCAACTAAACAAGACGCAAATCAACATTTTTTTTGTTTGTTTTCTGGGGTTTATTGTTGTTGAGGTTGTTGTTTTTATTGTATTGTTTGTAGAATACTCTTGGCAGCAGCTAAGTTACTCAGTCAGAGAGCCAGGTCTAGAGACGAGAGGTCCTGGGTTCAAATCTGGCCTCAGACACTTCCTACCTATGTAACCCTGGAAAAGTCATCACTGCCTAACCCTTATATTTCTTCTGCCTTGGAACCAATACACAGTGTTGATTCTAACAAAGATAAACATTTAAAATAATAAACCTTGAGGAAATATAACCTTTTGATTAAACAAGGGCCTTCCCTACATGGAATATATAATTTAGGGGCTTTGAAACATATATAGCCATATACATAATGATAGACACTGGACAAGTCATCTCCAATAACCATTGTGAGGATCAAAGGAGATAATCAATGTAAAACAGTGATTTCAAACTGAAAAAGAATTGTGCTTGTTGTTGTTGCTTTTTTGAGGCTGATTCTTTGTGACCCTTTTTGGAGTTTTCTTGGAAAATATGCTGTAGTGGTTTGCCATTTCCTTTTGCAGTTTATTTTACAGATGGGGAAACTGAGGCAAACAGGGTTATGTGACTTGCCTAAGATCACACAGCTAGTAAGTGTCTGAGACTGGATTTGAATTCAACAAGATGAGTCTTCTTTACTCCACACTTGACACTCTATCTGCCCCAGATCTTAAAAGATAGTCAAGCATTAAACGGATGAAATGGAGACCTGACATAAGGAAGAAAAGACACAGAGATGGAAAAATGTTAAGCATGTTCAGAAATTTGGTCAAGCCTGGTTTGAGTATAGAGTGGAGAGTTAAGTAAATAAGATTAGACTGGGCATCAAAGCTTTGGAAAGAGAACTGGTCTTGGACTCAGTCTCTGAATTCAAATTCTGTTCTTTTTTCTACCCCTATACTCTATTACTACATTGAACCTGCATGATCTTGGACAAATCATCTAGGTTAGCTGTTTTTGCTGCTATAAAATGAAAGGGCTGGGCTATATGATCTTTAATATTCCTCCCAGTTTCATGACCTTGGATAAATCATCTAGTTTAGCTGTTTTTGCTGCTATAAAATGAAAGGGCTGAGCTATATGATCTTTAATATTCTTCCCAGTTTTGAATCTATAATCTCATGATCTCAAGTATTCACCACCTCTGCCTTTTGTCCATTACCCATCACTATACCTTCCACTCCAGGCAAAAGTCTTATCCCATCTCTGATCCATCTCTTTTCCCCAACATAACTAAAAACCTACTTTGCTGTCCTTTGCTTCCCTCGGTAGTCTCAGCTCATTCTGAGCTTTATTATTCTGAAAACTATTACTCCAGGGCTGTGCCATTTTAGTACATCAATTTTCCATTACCTGCCCTTCCTTCTATTTTCTGAAAAAGTCTTTAAAAACCTTAAGCTGGTAGATGAGTTTCTTGTGGATTCACATTGATTTCTTTAGAAAAATCCTCCTTTTCCTTTTCATTGGTATTGTTCCATTGCGTATCATGAGAACTTAATTCTTGAGGGTTTTCCATAGCTGCTGAACTGACTTCCTCTGGAGATTTTTTATACCATGGGATCCTAACTACATCTTCTCTGAACCTTTTCAAATCTATTCTTCTCAATTATAAGGTGAATACATATCTGGTTTTCCTCTTCTCTTTATCATAAACTTCTAGTGTTATAACTCTTTTATATCTATAGATTTATATATCTTGAGGACTTTTTAACTTAAAAAAAAGAATTAAATGCCCTTGTCCTACTGCCCTACTCTTCACACAAAATCTCTTCGGGTAGGAGTATCTATTCTTTGAGCTATCAAACAAATAGTTCTTTTCTCCTCCAATTCAGATATTAATGAGTTCATCCTCTTTGCCCCCTGCCCCTATTTCCTTCCGAACTTGGGCAATATATCTGCCATTGTTATTATCCCCATCCACTGAGTTTGGGGATTTGAATGGAGCAGTTCTGAGCTAATTCCATTCCTCTGTCTTCCATCTTTCTCTGGGGCTGCTAGAAAAATTACTCCAGCATGACTTATCAAAACTCTTCAAAAGAGAGGGGTATGAGGCTTAGAAGACTACTCAGTGTCTGTACTAGATGTGGCCCAAATGTTTGAATGGCCTCCTTTACAAAGGTAGTAAGTTTCACATTACTGGTTATCTACTGGACAACTTCATCTGAGTTTCCCCATTGGCATATCAAACTCAGTATGTCCAAAACAGTATTCACCACCTTTCCTTCTAAATCAACTTATTCTAAAATCTTCTTTATTTCTATTGATGGAACCATAATCATTCTACTCAGTTAGATTCAAAACCTCAGCATTATTCTCAACTTCTCCCTTCTCCGCCCTCCAATT
Organism: Gracilinanus agilis; assembly: GCF_016433145.1. Taxonomy (NCBI): domain Eukaryota; kingdom Metazoa; phylum Chordata; class Mammalia; order Didelphimorphia; family Didelphidae; genus Gracilinanus; species Gracilinanus agilis. Next base: position 59,746,516 of record NC_058133.1, read on the forward strand.
TCCATTCAGCTACCAAATTGATTCCACCTCTGGAATATCCACCCTCATCACCTCTCACCTGGACATGAGTAATGTCCTCCTAATTGGTCTCTCTGCCTCCAATCTTTCCTCCTCCAATTTATCCCTCTCATAGCTGTCAAAATAATTTTCTTCAGCCTCATCAACAGTGAAAATCAAGCATGATAATTTGCTGCTGCTAGAAATGTGAATTGGTTTAACCATGTTGAAAAAAATATGAAATCATACAATAAAAGTTACAAAAATATGTATAGCCTTTGGCTCCATCGATTCCATTGTTTGGATTTAAATCCTAAGGTGGGTGGGAGAGACTTATCTATACAAAAATTTTCCTCACGACGCAATTTTTTAAAGCAAAAACTTATAATTAAATTTTGCTCCAAACAATTGGGGAGTAGTGAAATAAATATGGTATATGAATGTAATGGAATATAATTTCATTGTAAGAAATTATGAGTGTGAAGAATCCAAAGAAATATAGAAACAGATATGAAATTATACTGAGTAAAGAACTGAAGTACTAGTTTTTTTCAAAACATTGACAAGTCATCTCTTGCCTCTATGTATTTACTCCATGTTTAAAATGTACAATATCCTCATAGCTGTCTTTCTGAATCCTTACTTTCTTTCAAGGTTCAATTTACCCACCTCCTGCTCTGTAATATCTTCCCTGCTCCCTCCCTCTCTTAAAAATACAATTCAAGGGGCAACTGAGTGGTTCAGTAGATTGAGAGCCAAGCCCAGAGATGGGAGGTCTTAGGTTCAAATCTGACCTCAGATACTTCCTAGCTGTGTGACCCTGGGCAAGTCACTTAACCCTCATTGCCTGGTCCTCACCACACTTCTACTATAAAACCACTACATAGTATTAATTCTAAGATGGAAGGTAAGGGTTTAAAAATAATTTTAATACATTACAATACTTTGTATTATAGTTATCTCTTGCCCCCTTCCCCTCAACTCCAGTGGAATGCAAGCTATTTGAGGAAAGCATCTACTTCATTTTTAATTTGTCTCTCCAATGTCAGGACAGTATCTGGTAAACAGAAAATGTTTAATAGATTGATTGAGTCAAATTATTTTAAATTCTTGAACCTTGATATTAGAATTACTGATCAAGAGTTAGAAAGAACTTTAGAGATTATCTAGAGTAACCCTTGAATAAAGCATGAATCTTCTTTGCAACAACTTTAATGAGTCTAGTCTTTGATAGAAGATCTCCAGTCATGAGCAACTCATCATTTTTCAGACAACCCAAGAATTGTTCACTTTTTTGCCATCTCTGTTAGAAGAAAGAACTTGGTTATAATGAGCTGAATTCTGTGCCTCTATAATTTCAACCTACTAGCCCCATTCTGATCTTTAGGGCTAATCTCCTTTCCACCTAACAATCCTTAAAATATTTGAAACAGCTACCATGTTCCATGGTCCCCAAGTTTCCTCTTCTCTAAGAGAAATATCCCAACATCCTCCAACCAATCCTTGGATGGCATGGTTTTGAGTCTCTTTTTCTCACTCTGAAATAGCACTGCTGAGAGACTATGTAAAATGGAAAATGAAAAGCTCCCAACATTCCAAACAAACCCAACCTATCTCTATAGAACATCCAAATTTTTTAAGAGGAAAAACACCTTTTACCTTGCTTGGGATCTTCTCACTACATAAGAAGGCAAATTGTTGCAACAGACTGAATTCAACTTGGAGTACAGGGACCTGAGTTTATGGGATCTATACTAGTCCTCAGTTTCCTAATCTGTAAAAGGAGTAGGTTGGAGTAGATGTCCTCTAAAGGTAATTTGAAAATCTATACCTTTTGGAGGAGCCCACACCCTGATTAGATTTCACTGTAAGTTTCTTAAGAGTCTATGTTCTCTCTCTTTATATGCTGTGCATCCAACACAATGCATTATGCATGGCATTTGTTGATGCCCTAAACCTGTTCTTGCCTAGGACGTGCATCCCTGAGAATGACTGTCTCTTCAGGGGTTTGCCCTCCACTTGTCCAGGGTTTGAACTACGTTTGTCTGAGATAATAGTTTTCAGAACAGCTTGTTAACGCAGTCGAGTATCCTATTCCCATCATGCATTTTATATGTTGAAAGAACACCTTGCACATTAAAAAGCATTAAGAATCTGTTTGTGTAGAAATAGGTTATGAGTTGGAATTAACAGGTTGAAGAAGAAACTGAAGATATTTCCCTTCATCAGAAGAGACAGATCAGGGAAAAGACTAGTCTAATTATTTGATTTTCTGAAATCTCAGTTATAGGACTAGTTGAACATTTAGACACCCCAAAATTTCCCTGTACATTATGCCTGGTACAGATAAACATGGCTTTTCTCTCTTTAAATTTCTGCTTTGAAGTGATCTCATACCATACTAAGTAAGCAAAAAACAGTGGGCAGGGTTGGTAGACAGGACATTTCTGGGGCTCAAAAGTGGGGGATGCAGCTCAGAGCAGATTCAATCAATCAATAAGAACTGATTAAGTGCCTAAACACTAAAGATATAAGGGAAAATGAAATAATTCCTTTTCTCAAGGAACTTGCATTCTGTTGGCAAGATAACATGAATAGAGATAGATAGATAGATAGATACACACATATGCATATATATATGTAATTACACTTTATAGGAAGTATAGGAGGCATGAAAAAAATTTAAGTGATCCTGGAGTTTTTGAAAAGGTTCAAAATCAGAGCAACTACAGAGGAATTGAGGAAGATGATACATGAAATTAGCCTTGAAGGTATGGAGAGGTCCATTTCTATATTCATATAGATATATGTACTCAAACCACATGTCTAAAAAAACAGACAAGTTATCTTGAAACAGGTTACCTTGAATGGAAAAACCCTACTATCCAAAGGAAATAAGAAAGGACTCCAATAGAAGGTAAACCTTGAACTGCATCTTGAGGGAGGCCAGGGACTTTTAGATTTGAGAATGAGAAGAGAAAGCATTACAGGCAGGAAAGAGAGTCAACACAAAGGCAAGGAGATAGGAGATTTGGTGTGACATAAGAGAAGTAGCAAGTAGGTCAATGTACACAGATCACAGATTATGTAGAGGGAGAAAATATGAAAGGAGACTGGAAAGGAGGAAAGAGCCAAGTTGCAAAGAGCTCTGAAAGCCAATGAAAAAAGTTTGCTTTTACCTGCGTGTAAGAACAGACCTCTAGAGTTTTTTAAATAGGTAGAAGACATGTAAGATCTATACTTCCAGAGCATCTTTTTGGCATCTCCATGGAGGCTAAAGTACAAGGACAAAGTCACAGGTGGGAAGGCCACTATGGGTTCATGAAGAGAGAAAGGTAAACAAGCTAGCCACACTGCTTCAAGGTACAACCTAGCAGAATAAGCCAATGCAGAATTGAGCAACAGGCAGGTAAAAATTGGAGTTGGCTTAGCTCTAGATAGCCAGGGGTACATGCCAAAAGAAGCTGATTGTAGCCATGCTTTGGGATGCCATGGAGACACACTGAATTAGTGTATATGTGAAGAAGGTTTGGAAGACTAGGAAATGGGGCTACTCTTGGCCCTTTTGGTTACTTTATACAAAAGAGCCAATTTTGAGGAGCAACCCAGTGTAGTAGATAGAGTGCTAGTCTTCAGATCAGGAAGAATCACAACTTTTGATGTTTGGGACAGACCTAAAAAGCCACAAAGTCTAATCTATGCATAAAAGGAATCCCTTCAATATTATACCTGACCAATAGTCATCCATCTTCTTCCCAGAGATCACCTCTTCTAGCAGTCACTGCATTTTGTACATCTCTCTAATGGTTAGAAAGTTTTTTCCAATAACAAACCTAAATTTACCTTTCTTCAAATTCTATCCATTACTCCTTCTGGATCTAAACAGAACAATCACAATCCCTCTTGCTTTTAACAGTCCTTCAAACATTTGAAGTTAACTATCAAGTTCCCATGGAAACTTCTCTAGAATAATATATCCGCAGTTTCTTTAGCCAGTGTGTACATGCCATAAACTCAACATCCTTCCACCATCCTGGTTGCTTGCATCTGAATCCCTTCAAGCTTCTCACTGTCCTTAAATTGTGATACCCAGTTTAAGAAGAGGACAGAGTGCATTGATACTATCACCCCCTATTTTGGGAAGCCAGGACTTGCTTAATTGTATTTTTTTGGCTGCTGCATCATACTAGGAATCATATTTAGCTTTCACTTCAGGTTTTCCTTACAATTATTTACAATTTCCTTACAATTTTGGCTCCAACATACCTCTCCAATTTTATTTCATATTCTTTCCTATCATGCACTTAGTATTTATATCCAAATAAGATTTCCCCTCATATTTGACATTCTATTTCCTACCTCTGTGCACTCACAATTTGTTCTCCATGTATAGAATGTCCGTACTCTGTCCTCATCAAAACCTTCCAGAATATTTCACTTTCTTTAAGGCTAAATGCATGTGTCATATTCTTAAATTCTCCTGATCCTTGCAGTTGTTCTGGTTTTTGACCTCTTCAAAATTCCTAGATAATTTAGATTTCTTTCTTGCTCTCTATACTTCCTTCAAAATATAATTACTTGGGCACTTGTTTCTCTACATTTATCCTGTATTAAAAGGAAAAGAATTAGAATTTAAAAATAAAAGCATTTATTAGGCTTGTAATTTTCAATGTCTTCATCAGCTTTTAGAAAGTACTGTGCCCTCACAATTCCTGTGCACTTCCTCATATGGATTCCAAGTAAATATTCTCTCTCCCTCCCTTTGCTTGTTGAATTCTATATATCCTATATATCATATGCTACCTTCTTCATGAAGCTTTCACTAATCCTCTATAGTAAGCTGAATCTCACCTAGTACTTTTGTCTTCTAACTCTATAATGCACTTATCCTATTTCATTGTGTATTATAATAAAATTATCTCAACTCGATGCCTTAATGACTGCCATATTATACTTGCTTCTCAAACCTTTGCAATCCAATTTCCAGTTGTACTATTTTATTAAAACTGCTCTTTCAAAAGTAACCCATAATCTCATAAATGTGAAAACCTATGGCCTTTTCTCATTCTTCTTGATCTCGCTCCAGTTTTTGATACTGTCAACTACTACCTCCTGCTGGGTAAGCTTGTCTCCACTGATTTTAATGATACTGTTTTGTCTTGGTTGTTCTCTTACCTCTATGCCCTCCTAAATCGCCTTTGCTGGATAATCATTTATTGCCCAGTTCTTAGATCATGTATTTTACCAAACTTCAGTCCTGCATCTATTTCTTTTCTTTCTTTACATTATTTCCTTTGGTCATCTAGTCAATTCCAAAGATATCAGTTATTATCTCTCTGCATATGTGTCCCAGATCTATAAACTGAGCTCTCTGTCTTAACTTTTATCATCCATCTAAGAATCAATCCTGTGTGTTGGTTCCAAGGCAGAAGAGTGGTAAGGGTTAGAAATGGAGGTTAAGTGACTTGTCCAGGGTCACATAGAAAGTGTCTGAGGTCAAATTTGGACCCAGGACATCCCTTCTCTAGACATAGCTCTCTCTAATCTTGTCTTGATGTCCAGTTTCACTTCACCAACTATCTGCTTATATCTTTAAAAATTTCATTTTTATTAACTTGCCAATTATTAATAACTCAAACATCAATAAACATAAACATTTCAAAACACAAAGAACAGAAAAGAAGACTGTAAGTAAACTGTGAACTTCTATGAGACTTGTTTTTTAAAAAGCATATTAAATTTAGCATGATAATAACAATACTTCTTTAGTTATTTATCTACTTCTAAACTTCCTTCTTCTGTCTTCTATGTTTTTGTTGCCTTGGTGCTTTTTAAGTTTTATTTTCTTTTTTGAATCACAATCTACCAATTTTCCCCATCCTGCAAAAGAAATCATCTCTTGTTATGAGTAAGTATACCAAGCCAAAACAAATTGACACGCTGTCCAAGACTAAAAATGTATTATCATTCCAAATCTCTAGTCTAAAATCTCTCTATGAATATATGGAAGCATACTTTATCATCAGTTCTCTGAAGTCATGACTGAACACTATATTGATTAGAATTTGAAGCATTTCAAAGCTTTTTTTCCTTTCCTTTGATTATTGCGTAATTGTTTTCCAGGTTCTCCTCACTTCACTCTGCATTAGTTCATTCAAGTCTGGGCACATTTCTCTAAATCCATCATATTCATCATTTCCTATGGAACAGTAATGTTTATTGCATTTATATACCGTAATTTGTTTGACCATTCTCCATTAGGTAAATTATTAAGGGGTATGATTGGGCATTTTTCAAAATAAGAGATGCAATTATTATAACTCTTATAAAAACATTCCAATAATAATTCCAAAAATAATTCCACTAATAATGAGAAGAACACAAATGGAAAAAACTCAGGCTCTACTTCATACCTCAAAGATTGGCAAAGATGATAAAAGAGGAAAATGGCTATTATTGGAGGGATTATGGTAAGATAGACACACTAATGCATTGTTGGAAGGGCTAAGAAGAGGTCCAACCATTCTGGAAAGCAATAACCAAAAATGATACCAAGTAACTATTCTAGATCTATGCAAGCTCTTTAACCCAGCAATATTACAATAAGGCATTTAAACCAAAGCGTATAAAAGTTAGAAGGGAAGACTTCTATATACAAAAATACTTATAGCAAAACTTTTTTTTATTTAATAATTTTTATTTTTTAGAAAAGTTAACATGGTTACATGATTCTTGCTCCTACTTTCCCCTTCACCCCCCCAACTTCCCCTTCCCCATAGCCGATGCACATTTCCACTAGTTTTATCATGTGTCATTGATCAAGACCTATTTCCAAATTGTTGATAGTTGCATTGGTGTGGGAGTTTCGAATCTACATCCCCAATCATGTCCACCCCGACCCATGCATTCAAGCAGCTGTTTTTCTTATGTTTCCACTCCTGCGGTCCTTCCTCTGAATGTGGGTAGCGTTCTTTACCATAAATCCCTTAGAATTGTCCTGTGTCTTGCATTGCTGCTGGTACCGAAGTACATTACATGATTTTACCACAGTATATCAGTCTCTGTGTACAATGTTCTTCTGGCTCTGCTCCTTTCACTCTGCATCAATTCCTGGAGGTCTCTCCAGTTCACATGGAACTCCTCCAGTTTATTATTACTTTGAGCACAATGGTATTCCATCACCAGCATATACCACAATTTGTTCAGCCATTCCCCAATTGAAGGACATACCCTCCTTTTCCAGTTTTTTGCCACCACAAAAAGCACAGCTATAAATATTTTCGTACAAGTCTGTTTATCTGTGATCTCTTTGGGGTACAAACCCAACAATGGTATGGTTGGATCAAAGGGCAGGCATTCTTTTATAGCCCATTGAGCATAATTCCAAATTGCCAGCCAGAATGGTTGGATCAGTTCACAACTCCACCAGCAATGCATTAATGTCCCAGTTTTGCCACATCCCCTCCAGCATTCATTACTCTCCCCTTCTCTCATTTTAGCCAATCTGCTAGGTGTGAGGTGATACCTCAGAGTTGTTTTGATTTGAATTTCTCTAATTATTAGAGATTTAGAACACTTTCTCATGTGCTTATTAAAAGTTTTAATTTCTTTATGTGAAAATTGCCTATTCATGTCCCTTGCCCATTTATCAATTGGGGAATGGCTTGATTTTTTTATACAATTGGGTTAACTCCTTGTATATTTGAGTAATTAGACCCCTGTCAAAGTTTTTTGTTATAAAGATTTTTTCCCAATTTGTTGTTTCCCTTCTGATTTTGACTACATTGTTTTTGTTTGTACAAAAGCTTTTAAATTTAATATAATCAAAACCATTTATTTTACATTTTGTAATTTTCTCTAACTCTTGCTTAATTTTAAAATCTTTCCTTTCCCTGAGATCTGACGGGTATACTATTCTTTGTTCACTTAATTTTTTATATAGTTTCCATCTTTATATTCAAGTCATTCTGAATTTATCTTGGTGTAGGGTGTGAGATGTTGATCTAAACCTAATCTCTCCCATATTGTTTTCCAAATTTCCCAGCAGTTTTTGTCAAATAGTGGATTTTTGTCCCAAAAATTGGGTTCTTTGGGTTTATCATACACTGTCTTGCTGAAGTCACTTACCCCAAGTCTATTCCACTGATCCTCCCTTCTGTGTCTTAGTCAGTACCATATTGTTTTGATGACCGCTGCTTTATAGTATAATTTAATATCTGGTACTGCTAGGCCACCTTCCTTCACATTTTTTTTTCATTATTTCCCTTGATATTCTTGATCTTTTGTTATTCCAAATGAAGTTTGTATAGCAAAACTTTTTGATTTAGTAAAGAACTGAAACCAAAGTAGGCACCTATCAATCAAGGAATGGCTAAACAAATTATACAGTACAAATGTAAGGAAATATCATTGTCCTATTGGTATCTCAAATTCAACATATCCCAACTGGAACTCTTCAATTTCTCTACTAGAGTAGCTATTTCTAAAAGTATCTTTATTTTGATTGAGGGAACAGACATCTTGTTTCTTCAGTCCAGATTTACACTGTCAAAGTCAATCTTAATTCTTTGTCCCCCACAATCCATCCCTCCTCAATAAAATAGGTTGCCAAATCTTGTTCAGTGAATTGTAATTAGATATATTGTCTACTAATTTTGATTACCATTAACCTTCTGGTGGAAGGAAAGTTGCTTCCGCAACACTGTTCATCTGTCTCCTTTCCACTCTGGACACCACTCTAGTTCAGCCTCTCAATACATTTTATATGCATAATTATAACAGCCTCATAATTTATCTCTCTGCCTCCAATCCTCCTTCTCCAGTCCATCCTTTACTCAATTGATGTAAAGTAAAACCCCGACCAACTCTCTATATTCCTCAAAACTAATCAATAGTCCTTTTTTGGTCATAAAGTAGGAACTGCTCAGCCTATAATCTTAAATCTCTCATAATCTGAGCTAAATTTATTTTCCAACCTTGTTATTATTCTACTTCATGAATTCTATTCCTTAGATTCGCATTCCATATTTTGCCTCATTTCGTTCCCTACATTTCTGTATCTCAGGATTCTTAGTTTTAGTTTTGTTCTTTGCTCATTTCAGATATCACCTACCCTCTTCATCTTCCCTGTTTCTATCTTCTCCCTTCCCAAATTACCTTGTACTTGCTCCTCTGCATACTTGTTATACCCTACACTCACAGCAGAATGAAAGTCCTCTGAGTTCAGTAATTCCTGTTCTTATTTGCTTAGAACCTAGCATAATGCCTAGCACATAGTAGGTATTTAATGATGTTTGTTGAATTGAAGTCTGTCACTAAATTCTTATTCCAATGTCTTTAGCACAGTTTTAAGTACAGAGAAGTAATTTAATAAGCATTTATTTGTGTCTCTATTGCACTTTGATTTCAAAGAATAAGAGAAGATCAAGGAACAATAAGTTTATGTCTCATAAGTTTCTTGGTCCCAGTCAGCTTAAAATTTGAAATTTCTTTCTTTCTCTGGTTCTTAATCCCTCTTGATCAAGGGTTAATAGAGGATGATTGTTTTTTGGATTTGTGATCATCAAACTGATTGACGTCATTGTTGAGTTGTGTCCTATTCTCTGTGATCCCATTTGAGTGCTATTTTGGTGGTTGTTTTTTGTTTTGTTTTTTGGCAAAAATACTAGAGAGGTTTTCCATTTCTTTCTACAACTCATTTTATAGACAAGGAAACTGAGGCTAAAAGGGTTAAGTGACTTGCCCAAGGTCATGCAGTTAGTAAATGTCTGTGACCAGATATGACCTCAGGAAGATGAATCTTCCATTAATCCAGATCTAACATCTTATCTGCTATGTCACCTATTTGCCTTTATTTGACTGATTAGGGGGTTGACAGTGTGTTACCATGGAATGATCATTGGCTTGGCAATCAGGACACCTGGGTTCAAATCACTCCTCTGGTACTAATTATCTGTGCAACTATGAGCAAATAACTTGACTTCCCTGAAGTCTCAGCATAAGTAAAATGTGGCATTGGACTAAATGGCCCCTGAGGTCACTTCTAGCTTGAGTTCTATGATCTTTGTGCTAAGGGTACATATAACTTTAAAATTTGGGGGGAGGCTATTTTTAATCATCTAAAAACTAGTCTTTTTTTCCTTTTCCTTCTCTAAAAACAGATTTAGCTCTTGAATGCATGTTAGCACAGAGCATGAATCCAAGACTCTCCCTGGAGATTTTCTCCTTTGCTTGGTTACAGTCAATCAACATGCTCAAATCTCAACAATATTAACTTCCAAGACCGTGAGATAAACAAGCTCATTAAAAAGCAAGTTGTTACATGAAGCAAGCACCTTTTACTAATAAAGCTTGGCATCCTAGGTGGTACACTCAGGGAAAGTGAATTACAGGGCTTGATAGCAGTCTGTGTTTAGGAGGAATGCCCAGAAGGTAACACCATCCATTTATGACACCATAGGGAAATGGGAAGGATCAGAGTTAAGAGAGAAGATATTTAGATGGCAAGCTTATTGGGGGCAGAACCCATGTCTGTTTTATTCTCTTCCTAGAGAAGCTAATGCACAATCAGAGGGTCTTGCTGAGTGTTTTGTGAATACCCTGTGATCACCGATTTATAGCTGGGGTGTGGGGGTTTAGCTATCATCTAGTCTGATCTCTTTTACTTTATGAAGGTTCCTTATGGATATTCCTTCCATCAGAAGGGCAACAGGATTCAAAGAGATCTACCTGATTACAGTTCAGTGTGCAAAACATGTGGAAGATTTAGAGCTGGAATGGATTTTAGGAACCGTACATTACAACCATATCATTTCATAGATGAGAAAATTGGTGCCAAGGGACATATAATGACCTTATCCAAGGTTATATAGGGAGTCATATATCAAGCCTGAATTTGACCTCAGTCCTTGAATTATAGATTGATAGCTAGATGGGACTGTATAGTCTGGCCCCCTCATTTAACCAATAAAGAAACCAAGGACTAAAAGGAGAAATTACTTACCCAAGGTCACAGGGGACAAAGGCAAAGTTTTAATTCAGATCCTCTAACCCTAGATCCAATATTCTTTCTGCTACCTCATGTTGATGCCTCTAATAATCCAACCGAGAAAGAGGGTGCTCTCTATTAGGAGCCAGGATTCCAAATTACTGAGATGAACAGAATGGCTTTAGGAATAGCCACTGGGTCTTATAGGTTTAATGAGGGTACAGAAGATTCCACTGAGGCAAAAACATAATTGTTTTTCCCCTCAGTGAACACTTACACTTTTGCTTATCTCTGAGAGGTGTCAGGGTAAGTCTCAGTAGCAAGGTTTGTCCTGGGATTAAATTGAGGATTATCAGTGTGCACCTGAATTGTGTTCTTCAGGTTTGGGTCCTACATGGTCTGATTCTGGAATCCTTTAGAAATTAGAACAATCTTGGCCCTGGAGAGGACCATTATTCTTAAGAGCCCACAGTCACTTTTACTGTCCCAAGGTAGGAGGCATCTGGGAGACCCCAGCCATGAAAACGATTTTGGTAGAATCCTATTGTTCAGAGTCTCACTGCCTTGGAAGAACATGACACTGATGATAATAATAACAGTAACAATGATGATGATGATGATGATGATGATGATGATGATGATGATGATGATCACTACTCTCATTTTTATACCGCTTTCCTTACAACAACCATATTACACAGTTCGTACAGGTTGCCATTTATCCTGTTGAGCACAGGAGATTACTGAGGTAGAATTACTTGTTCATAACCACACCACCAGTCAAGTCAACAAGCATTTGTTAAGTACCTACTGTATGTCAGGAACTGTACTAAGCCGTGGAGACACAAAGAAAGTAAAAAATGCAGCCTTTGCTTTCAAGGAGCTTAAAGTCTAATGGGGTAGATGGCATGCAAACAACTCTGAGCCAACCAGCCATATGTAGGATAAATTGGAGATAATCTCAGAAAAAAATCCTAAGATTATGGATGACTGGCAAAGGCTTCCAACAGAAGGTGAAACTTTGACTAAGACTGGAAAGAAGCCAAGGCATGGAGATAAGAAAGAATTCTAGGCATGAAAGACAAAACATGAAAATACCCAGAATCAAGGGACGGAATGTCTTGTGCAAGAACAGCAAGGAGGCCACCGACAAAGGATCAGGAGAGAGTAGTTTCAGTTGAATGATGATACTGGAAGCCAGACTGTCAAGAGATAACAAGATAGAGAATAAAGGACAGAGAATAAAAGGAGCCACTGATTTTGGACAACTTTCTTAAGAAGTCTAGTCACAAAAGAAAGACGATATGAGATGGTACCTAGCAAAGAAGAATGGATCAAGTGATGGTCTTTTTAAGTTTAGAGAGCTATAAAGTATGTTTGTAGGCAGAAGGAAAGCAGCCAGACAGGGAGAGATGGAAGATTAGCGAGGAAATGGGGAGGATAGAGGAGAAAATAAGCTGGATATAGAATGGGATCACTTGTGCATGCAGAGGGTTTAAGCTGTGGCAAGATCAAAAGCCAACTCTTCATGTAAGTCAGGGGTGAAAGAGAAGAAGGTGACAGAAGGTATTTGAGAGATATGAGATCAAGAGAGGAGCATGGGCAAAAAAAGTTAATAAGCATAAAATCTGTGACTAGAACCTAGGTTCTCTGTAGCTTTTTGCTATCTCATAATACCTTTGAATGCGGCTCACGTCTTATTTAGAAGAAACAGGTACTCTACCCAACCTGATGGTGTGAAATTCAGATATTTGGTATCCAGGTGGAGGTAGTAACTCAAGAGGAATTAATTTCTTTTACAGATGAGTAAATTTCTGTTTTTCTCTTCAATGAGGTGAGAAAGAGAGAGAGAGAAGAATTCTAGATGACTCTTTATTCATGAGAGCCAACAAGTAGGCAGTAGAAAAAATGGTAGATTTGAAGTTGAAAGACATAGGTTTGAATACTGGTTCTGCTACTAACAAGCTAAGTGACCTTGAGCACATTGGCTCTTTGGACCTTACTTATCTCATTCATAAAATGAAAGTGTCAAAGTAGATACTGGTCTTTAAGGTTACTTCAGGCTCCAGGCTCAAGGCAGCTAAGTAATGTAGCAGATCGAGCAATAAACTTGGTTATCGATCAAGACTTGAGTTTTCATCCCTTCTTAGACACTTTCTATCTGTGCAATTCTGGGCAAGTCACTTTAAATTGTTAGCCTCCCTTTTCTCATCTGTAAAACTGGGATAATAATATCAAGCCTCTCCAGGTTGCTGAGTCAAATAAGACTGATATATGTAAGGTATTTTGCAAACCTTTAAACCCTATAAGAATGTTAGTGCTATAACCCTTAAGCCCTTATCCTATGTAAAACAAGCATCTAAGAGATTCTAGAGAGAAATGAGTCCTGTGGCTTGACTATAAGGTTTTCTTTTATATTTTTAAATTTCTGAGGAAAAAGACACATTTTAGTCTGTGTTCTCTATGCCAGATTCTTTCTCAGTTTATTTTTCTATTCTGAGGTTTAGATTATTAATATTTATTGAGGCTATGAAAATATAAATTAGAGAGAATTACCTGTGTTTTTGAACCTAATGATCTTTGAGGTGCCCCCATCCTTCTGGTATTGAGTAGAGGGTTACAAACAAAGTCCTGTGCAATTTATTAGTGGCTTGCAGCCAAATTTCTTTTTTCCTTCTCTCCTTGGTACAGCTCTGACCATTCCTTCCTCTGGCATAGTGCCCTTGGAAGTGAACAGATGCTCCATGCAAAGAGAGAAACAAACATGCTAAGTGCAAAGGAGCAGGAGCATCTGGCTCATGAGGTAAACTCACTGTGAATGGTATTTACAAAAGAAATGGAAATTTCAGTGCCATTTTCAGACTGAACAAATGGAGGGGAACTTGTTTCTGGGCCCCTGGGGATACATCATTAGGGAAGCTAGGGCTAGGCTGATCCGTAGGTCAAACACTGTACGACTAACCTATGGTGACCTAGGACCATCTATGTAGTGACCATTTGGTAGTGGATAGTGCCAGGAAGCCGAGGTTTCGAATCCTGCCTAAGATACTTACTAGCTACATAACCCTGAGAAGGTCACTTAATCTCTCTGAACCTCAGAAAACTTATCTATAAAATGGGAATAATATTAACCTCTACTTCCAAGGGAGGTTGCAATAATCAAATTAAATAATACATATAAAGTGTTTTTGCAAGTCTCAAAGTGCCATAGAAATGTGAGCTATTGTTTACCATTTACTTTTATCATGTACTTCCCTATATACAGAGGTAAGTTTTGGTGGAGATTTAGGGAATACCAATAGTATGATCTTCCATTTCGTCCACTTGTACAAGAAAGCCTCATAAAAATTAATCTAATGACTGGATCACCTACTTTGACAGCTGGGGAAAACAGAGTAGGGACCTCTCATGGACTCTACTAGGAAACCTTGAGAATACAGAAAAAAATTCTTCTTTAAAAAATTAAGCCCATAGTCTCAGGTGGGACTCAAGAACTCAAACCCCATCTTGGACTCCTTTCCCTACTGAGTAGCATGGGATTCCAAACTAAAAAGAAGAGCTTACCCTCTCTTATTCAGTCTCCTCCTAAATACAACTCTTAGACGTCATGGGACCTGAAGCTAACAACTTGATTTTCCTTCAGAGGCTCATTCTAAAGGAGCAAGTGTCTCCCATCTTCCCCTGCCCAGCATCCTACTCCTTCTCCTCCCCTTTCCCTCTCTGCCAACACCTATCAGTTCTCAGCAGCCTCCTCAGTTCCAGGCTCTTCCCTGCAATCCACTAATGAAATTCCTGTTTCTTTTGTAATTGTATTTTAACACGGTTCATGCTCTGATACTAGTCTTAAATCAAACCCTTCGTGGAAAGACTATCACAGGGTGACAAGCTTCTTTTTGCATGTCTCATTATGGAAACATTTATTCAGAGTTTCTTGGCTGATATGAATGGCTGCCTCTAAGCTCTGCAATGACTTAATACACTACAACCGAGGGATTTTAATTTCCTTTCCCAATTCTTCTCCCTTTCGTTCCTGTCTAAGTTGTCCCTCCCTATATTGAGCAGAGCGGTGGGATGCTAACTTTATCAGGGAGTTCTCAAGAGGATTTTGTCATTGACACTGTGTAACCCATTGCTGTCCCAGAGGATGCTAAGAACTGTCTTAGAATGCCCTAGGCTCCAACAGACACCAGAAACATTGCTTTCATCCTTGGCCACCTATCAAATCTTACCTTGACAGCACAAACAGACCAGGACAAAAACGTAAGTTCCAAACGGGAGCCATGCTTTAGGGGCAGAAGAAAGGATAGGCAGGCTCCCATAACCTTAAATTATACATGGAAACTAGGACCTAGGGAGAATCAAAAACTCTCAAAAAAAGAAAATTTTGGACACAAACACAAATCATTCCTAATGAATTATTTTTTAAAAAGGAAGGCAGGATTGCCTAAAGAGAATGGAATAAACAAATGGGGAACTTGACAAAGAGATTAATTTTTTTATTTTTATTCCTTCCTTTCCAAATATGTCCTTCTTCTATCTCCTTCTAAGTGAATTATACTTCATAACAAAACTTAAAAAGAGAAGAAATTAAAATGTAATTTAACAAAACACAAGTCAACTAGATCTGACAGTATATATAATGTTCCATACCCTTAGTCCCTCACACTACAAAGAAAGGAGATGAATTTCTCCTCTTTTCCTCAAGATGCCTGGTCATTATAATTGCATAGTGTCTAGTTGTTTTTTTCTTTGTAATCACATTATTGTTGGCATTGTATATATTGTTTTCTAGAAATTGCTAAGTGACATGGTGGCTAAAGTTCTGTTCAAGAAAATCTGGGTCCAAATTGACCTTGGCACAGCTATATGACTCTGGGGAAGTCACTTAAACTTTGTCTTCTTCGGTTTTCCTCAACTGTCAAAAGGAGATAACAATGGTATCTACCTCTCATGGTTGTGAAGATCAAAGAGAAGATACTTGTAAAGTGCTTAGCATAGTGCCTAGCACACAGTAGGTGCTTAATAAATGTTTGTGTCCTTCCTTCTTAGTTCTACTTGGGGAGTGTGAGGATTGGCACCCCTTTTGGGAGGGCTTGCTAAGTGTTTTTCAGGGCTGTTCATTCACCTTTGGAGTCCACCTTCATCCAACTCTCACCTGTGGCTCCAAGAAGCTGCAGCATGCTCAGTGCCCACACCTTGATAAACCCTCTCAGCAGATGGTTTAAACCAGTTTGAGAGTAACCAGCAGATCCCAAGGCCATTGGTTAGGTAGGGGAATGTCTATCCCAAGCATGTAAAGACTTCCCCCTAGTAGAACAGACAACCATAAAAGCAGCTGAAGCTGGCTCTGCAGAGCACCTCAAGCTTGGTCAGACATTGAACACTGCATCCTGGGCCATTGCCAGTCATCCTGACGTTTGTCTTGCCACTGGACTTTAGTGACTGGGCAAGAGAGTGAGGCTGATGACTGTGCAACTCTGCCTCTCTTAAATCCAAATCACACCCAAGTCAAGACATCACCCAGTAATCCTCTTTGAAAACCAAGACTGAAGAACAATTCTACTTATTTCACTTTGTATAAATTCATGTCTTCCTTTGCTTTTCTTAATTTCTCATATTTATTATTTCTTATATAAGAATACTATTCCTCAATTTTAAGCCATTCTCCAATTAATGGGTACCTACTTCTCCTCTTTATAGATTTTAGAGTCAACAAGGATTTATTAAGAGTATACTATGTTCCAGGAACTGTGTTAAATGTTGGGATCACAAATACTAGCAAAAAGAAAGATAGTATGATGAGGTCTATAAAAATAGTGGCAGAAGACTGATGATGATTGTTACTAAAATTTTTTTAATTTTGTCAGGGCCAAGAGGCAGATCAAAGAATACAGGATAACCAATTTAAATCAGGTGATGATAATAGATAATAAAGAAGGAAGAATCATTCAGGCCTTGTTTGTATAAAGGAGACATAGCCTTTTGTGGAGTTCGGCAGTGTGAGGCATCATGGGATGCTTGTTATCAGACTAACTGATGGATAGTTCCAGTATGGGAAGTTCAGGAAGAATGGAAAAGAACTCTCATAAGTAAACCAATGAAAAAGAAATGGCCTGGAAAAAAAATGTCAGAGTCAGGGATGAATGGTAGAAAGTTATATAAACAAATGGAGAGGAGTCTGATCTAAGCCCTTTGAGCCACCATTTCTTGAGAAACAATGCTCTCCAACTATCTGGTTTCTGTCTGGACTTCTTTTAATGATCATGAAAATATGGTCAAGGTCAAGGATCTCTGTGACTGTCTAGTTTCCAAGTCAAGAAACCTAGTACTATAGATCAATGCTGTCACTTGAATCACTTCCCTAACACACTGCCTGCTGTCTCGGAAGCTAGAATGGACAACAGAGACCACTAGACTTTTCTTCCACCTGGACCAAATTTATGGGAGGAGATAATTTTGGACAATAAGTAATGAGCTGCCTGTAGTTACTTTAATTCCTTATTTACCTTCTATTTTAAGTAAATGTCTTTTTTGCATTGCTATGATATACCATGACTAATTCTGGCTTTTCAAGGGAAAGTTCAGAGGAAAATGGGAAGCAGTAAGCAATCTTTTTGAATATGCTACGAATCCAGATTCTAGGAACAGGAATCTTTCATTTTCCTTGTCTTTCAGAACAGAAAGGATAAAACAGAAATGATTATCAAGTATTTGAAATCAAGGACAACTGAAGAGACAAGAAAAGAGCACCTTGATGCTTTGAAGTCACTAGATTGGGATAAGTTACATTCCAGGGTTCTAGAAGAAAGGAAGTTATGACTACTGAGTTGCCATCAGTGTGAACTTTGAAAGATTATAGAGAAGTTAAGAAGTAAACTGGAGATGGGAAAATATTGTCCTGATTTTCAAAAAGGAGAAGAGCCTCAAATCTATACGCTATGGACTACTGAACTTGACATTGCTGATCAATATTGGGTCTGAGCGTTATGGTAAAGGAAAAGGTTGCCTTCCACAACACAAGGTAAAAAGGGAAAGAAGGCCAAGAAGGAGCCATATTGACAATATTTAGCTTCTAGATAATAGTCACTCACATTTCTAAGGTACTTTAAGGGCTTGGAAAGGCACTTTCACTCGTAAAAAATTCATGAGATAGGGAGTGTAAATATTATTATTACTATTTTGCAGTTGAGAAAACTGAAGCTGAGGTAAAATGACTTGTCTAATAATAAATATCTATCACTTAAAGACTTAACATAAGATTTATCTTCTATCTGTCTGTCTGTCTCTCTCATCTACTCCTCACAACAATCTTGAGGGGTTGGTGCTATTATTACCCAATTATATAAATGTGAAAACTGAGGCAGACAGTGATTAAATTATTTACCTAAGACATACTTTTAAGTGAATTCCTGAAGCAAGATTAAATAAAACTCAAATATTCCTGACTCCAAGCCTGGCAGTCCATCCATTGTTCCACTTTTCCTATTGCTTAAGTTAACTTTTTTTTTCTTTGTTTTTTAAACATTTATTAATATTTAATTTTTAGAAAAGTTAACATGGCTACATAATACATGCTCTTACTTTCCCCTTCACCCCCCCATCTCTTCCCACTCCCATGGCTGATGCGTATTTCCACTGGTTTTAACATGTGTCATTGATCAAGACCTATTTCCAAATTGCTGATAGTTGCATTGGTGTGGTAGTTTCGAGTCTACATCCCCAATCATGTCCGCCTCAACCCATGCATTCAAGCAGTTGTTTTTCTTCTGTTTCCACTTCTGTAGTTCTTCCTCTGAATGTGGGTAGCGTTCTTTACCATAAATCTCTCAGATTTGTCCTGGGTCATTGCATTGCTGCTAGTACAGAAGTCCATTACATTCGATTTTACCACAGTATATCAGTCTCTGTGTACAATGTTCTTCTGGCTCTGCTCCTTTCCCTCTGCATCAGTTCCTGGAGGTTTTTCCAGTTCACATGGAATTCCTCCAGTTTATTATTCCTTTGAGCACAATAGTATTCCATCACCAGTATATACCACAATTTGTCCAGCCATTCCCCAATTGAAGGACATACCCTCCTTTTCCAGTTTTTGCCACCACAAAAAGCACAGCTATAAATATTTTTGTACAAGTCTGTTTATCTATGATCTCTTTGGGGTACAAACCCAACAATGGTATGGTTGGATCTAAGGGCAGGCATTCTTTTATAGCCCTTTGAGCATAGTTCCAAATTGCCAGCCAGAATGGTTGGATCAGTTCACAACTCCACCAGCAATGCATTAATGTCCCAGTTTTGCCACATCCCCTCCAGCATTCATTACTCTCCCCTTCTCTCATTTTAGCCAATCTGCTAGGTGTGAGGTGATACTTCAGAGTTGTTTTGATTTGCATTTCTCTAATTATTAGAGATTTAGAACACTTTCTCATGTGCTTATTAAAAGTTTTAATTTCTTTATGTGAAAATTGCCTATTCATGTCCCTTGCCCATTTATCAATTGGGGAATGGCTTGATTTTTTTATACAATTGGGTTAACTCCTTGTATATTTGAGTAATTAGACCCCTGTCAAAGTTTTTTATTATAAAGATCTTTTTTCCCAATTTGTTGTTTCCCTTCTGATTTTGGTTGCATTGGTTTTGTTTGTACAAAAGCTTTTAAATTTAATATAATCAAAACCATTTATTTGACATTTTGTAATTTTCTCTAACTCTTGCTTGGTTTTAAAATCTTTCCTTTCTCTGAGATCTTACAGGTATACCATTCTTTGTTCACTTAACAGATTTATAGTTTCCCTCTTTATATTCAAGTCATTCACCCATTCTGAATTTATATTGGTGTAGAGTGTGAGATGTTGATCTAAACCTAATCTCTCCCATAATGTTTTCCAAATTTCCCAGCATTTTTGTCAAATAGTGGATTCATATCCCAAAAGTTGGGCTCTTTGGGTTTGGGTTTATCATACACTGTCTTGCTGATGTCACTTACCCCAAGTCTATTCCACTGATCCTCCCTTCTATCTCTTAGCCAGTACCATACTGTTTTGATGACTGCTGCTGCTTTATAGTACATTTTTTTTCATTATTTCCCTTAATATTCTTGATCTTTTGTTATTCCAGATGAACTTTGTAATTATTTTTCCTAATTCAGTAAAAAAGTTTTTTGGTAGTTTGATAAGTATGGCACTAAATAGGTAAATTAATTTGGGTAGAATGGTCATTTTTATTATGTTAGCTCGCACCCATTCCTATTGAAAACCCTCAAAAGTATAGGAATAGAAGGACCTTTCCTAAAAATAATAAACAGTATATACCTAAAACCATCAACAAGCATCATAGGCAATGGGGATAAATTAGAAGCCTTTCCAATAAGATCAGGAGTGAAACAAAGTTGTCCATTATCTCCTCTATTATTTAACACTGTACTAGAAACACTAGCAATAGCAATTAGAGAAGAAAAAGAAATTGAAGGTATCGAAATAGGCATTGAGGAGACTAAGCTATCACTCTTTGCAGATGATATGATGGTCTACTTAAAAAATCCTAGAGAATCAACTAAGAAGCTGGTAGAAATAATCAACAACTTTAGCAAAGTTGCAGGATACAAAATAAATGCACATAAATCATCAGTATTTCTATATATTTCCAACACATCACAGCAGCAAGAGTTAGAAAGATAAACACCATTTAAAATCACCCAAGACAATATAAAATACTTAGGAATCTATCTACCAAAACAAACACAGGAATTATACGAAAACAACTACAAAACACTTTCCAAACAATTAAAACTAGATCTAGGTTCCGGGTTAAGATGGCGGCAGAGTAAGAAGCAGCTCTTAACCTCTACTGACCGAAACACACAAAACTCCTCAAGGGGACATAAAAACAAGTCCAGACGAACGGAGGAACCCCACAACAGGGCACAGCGTGGAAGGTACGTGGAATCGAGACATTTCCAGGCTAAAAAGGGCTCTCACTCACTCAATCGCGGGCTGAGCAACCGCCCCACCCCCACCCCCTCCACACTCACCTATAGCTCCGAACCCAGCTAAAAAGAAATAGAGCAAGTTTGGGGCACCCATCGAGTCATCAGCAGCTCCGGGACCTGTTCCTGAGAACAGCAAGACTTAGGACCGCATTAAGTCAAGAACGCACGCGAAATCTGAGCGCGCGGGAGCAGAGAGTGGAAGCTGGGAGCAGAGAGCCCGCTGAGCAGAGGCGTGGGTGCTGGCTGAGCAGAGGCGTGGGTGCCAGCTGAGCAGAGGCGTGGGCGTGGGTGGAGGCGGACACAGCCAGGAACTAAAGCCTAAGTGGGGAACCAGTGCAGACGGGTATACGACTGTGGAAGCAGCGCCCTGAGACTTGTAAAGAAACCTCCAGCAGAGGATCAAGCAAGGGAATCCACCAGGGGGCTTGACCTTGGAAAAAACTAGAACTCAGACCTCAGGACTGAGCGCGAGGATAAACCTGAGAAGCTGCTGGGCTAATGATGGCTAATCAGTTACAGGAAATTCAGAAGAGAAAGAATAATAACAAAAAAAAGAAGTCTCTAACACTCGACAGCTTTTACACAGAGAAAATCCAGACAACCGAGCAAACAGAGGAGGAGAACAAACAACCATCCAGACCCTCCCCAAATAAGGAAAACTCCTCACAAGCTATGGAAGAGTTCAAATCTGAGATTTTGAGGAAAATGGAAGAGATCTGGCAAGAAAATAACAGTTTAAAAGGTAGAATCTTGCAACT
>NC_058133.1:59773097-59831375 GCF_016433145.1 Gracilinanus agilis
TTGTTCAAGGACACATGACAAAACTAGTGGAAACGCGCATCGGCCAAGGGGGGGGGGTGCGGGGGCGGGGGTTGAAGGGGAAAGGTGGAGCATGAATCATGTAACCATGTTAAAAATGAATATTAATAAATGTTAAAAAAAATAAAAAAAAACTAGATCTAAACAATTGGAAAAATATTGATTGTTTAAGTTAACTCTTAAGATCACAATTGAACTGATACTAAGCCTAATGTTCTTTTTACTAGCATACATCCTTTCCCTCAAGATCCGCCCCCAGACAAACTATTCCTTCTTCCCTGAAGATGAAGAGAGAGTATCTGGCCTTAGACACTCCCTAATTGTGTGACTCTAGGCAAATGATTCAACCTTTTTTACCTAGCCTTTACCCTTCTTCAGCTTTGGAACCAATACATAGTATTGATTCTAAAATGGAAGGTAAGGGTTTTTATAAAATAAAAACCATGAGGAGTGACTAGCTCTATACAGGTTGTCCTAAAAAGTCTTAGTGCGATTTTAAGCTACAAAAATTAAAAACATTCTAAGACTTTTGGATTCTCTCTGTATATGAGACTAGCTATATGTCTCCTGAATGAGTCATTGAACCTCTGATTGCCTTAGTTTCCTCAACTGTGAAATGGAGATAATATTACCTATCTCATAGGTTTATTTTGAGGATCAAGTGATATAATAATTTTAAAGTGCTTAGCACAGCATCTGGCACATAGAATGCACTATATTAATGTTTATTGCCTTCTTTTCCCTTCTTTTTACCTGCCATATTCTACAAAGATTATGCCCTGTTGCATAATGAAATATTGGTTGAATTGAATTGCACCGAATTGAATTATTCTCCAGCCCAGTATGAGCTTCTCTGAAGGTGTTATATTTGAAAGAGAGAAGGGAACTGGAAGGTACAATGAAGGACAGCTGTGGACAGTGTAGGAGGCACATTTTATGCTGAGGTCCTGCTGTTTTTACAGACCCAGCTCTCTGCTGGACACCAGAATTCTGATCAAGAGACTGGGAAGACTCCTGTGGGTCCAATTCTGACTTCTTCAAAGCCCCGCCTGTGCCTCACTGTAAGCCTGGAATAAAAGATCCCATTGGCTAGGCTTCTGCAACCAAGCAACCTCTGGAACAGTGAGCTGCCCATAGGCAAGGTAGATCTGATGCTGACAACCTGGAGAAACCATTACCTTTTTTATCCAGAGCACTATATTCTTCTTTTTTTTTTCTCAGAGAACACTGGCAGGACTACTTTTTTCCTTTCACCAGTATTCTCTTCTGATTCTGGGAGGAAACATCTGATAAAAAACAGTCTTCTTTGTTGACAGGCTTGTCTTCCTTTGTTTATATGATTACAACTGGAATACTGAGAAAATATGCATATATTGATGTTATGTAGATAAAAGGGGGGGGGCCTTGGGGTCAGGAAAACCTGAGTTCAGAACCTACCTTATACACTAACCATCTGTTTGACCCTTGGCAAGTTATGTGTTACTTAAATGATATCAGCCCCAGTTTCCTCATTTGTAAAATGGGAATAATTTAATAGTCCCTATCTCACTGTGATTTTGCAAAGATCAAATGACTTCATTGTAAAATGCTTTGCAAATATGAAAGAAGGAAATGCTTGAGATGATGATGATGATGATGATGATGATGATGATGATGATGATGATGATGATGGCAATGATGCAATAGAGGGGAGTAAGGGGAAAGTTCCAAGCACTGAAATATATTTGCTTCGACAACCAGTCATGCATGGGTCTGAGTTTCCTAATTGGTAAAAGGAATTGTTTGGAATAGAGGGTCTCTGAGGTCCCTTCCATCTCTGGACCTATGGAATTAGGATCTTGGTACATTCAGAAACCTGTGATAGGTATAAAGAAAGGATACAGAGAAAATTAAGACGTATTCCCTGCCTTTGTGGAATTTATAATCTAGCAAATGAGAGTTGACATATACACAGATATGTAATTGTAGGAGTCAATACATAAAGGACCTCCCATCTATAACTTGGCATTAGAACATTCCCCAGGGCTTAGAAAGATGAAGTGATTTGCCTGTGGTCACACACCACTAATAAGTGTCAGAGACAGTACTGGGAACCAGGTATTCCTGACTCCAAGTCCAGCATTCCCTCCTCTGTGCATAGCCATGCAAAACTGCATGATAATTACAAGCAGAACGTATAAATTGTGCCAATTTGAAGAAAGGAAAGTTTATTTCTTATAGAGGCAAGAAAGAGAGGACAGATCAGAGAAGGCATCATGGAAAAGGTAAGTTTTGCATTAGTTGTTAAAAGGTAATCAAGATTTCAACAGATTAAGATAAAGGTAGATATAGGACATTCCAGGCATGATTTTTTAAATATGCTTCAAGGTCTCATAGTTATTATACATGGAAATAATGTAAAAATATTGTGTAATTAATTTATAAGGTAGGGAGGAAAAAGTCAGATTATTAGCCAGAACTGACACTAACACAAAAAAATGAA
This sequence comes from Gracilinanus agilis, assembly GCF_016433145.1. Lineage (NCBI taxonomy): Eukaryota > Metazoa > Chordata > Mammalia > Didelphimorphia > Didelphidae > Gracilinanus > Gracilinanus agilis. The sequence continues at coordinate 59,775,598 of NC_058133.1, forward strand.
AAACATGGCTTCTGCCTTTAAGGGGCTGACATCCTAAAAAAGACAAATTCCCATATTATTATTGGATTTGGTGCACACATTGTGCACAATATGTCTCTTTATAACTTGGACTGAGAACTTGGATACTTTCAACAACATGCGCAATGTAGGAAAGTATGTTATAGTCATTGCATGCAATAAATGTTTATTAAGCATCTTTTATATAGAAGGGTTTGTGATAGACCCTGGGGAATACAAAGATGTAAACACTGCCTGATCCTCAAGGAATTTACAATCCAACTGGGGTGGAGCCATATGACAACAAAGAGAGATAGAGAGCTAGCCCTGAGTTCTCTTCTTCGTGGTGCCTTCTAGCCTGTTAAGATCCCATGGGGCCCTTAGGCCAAGTTCTATTACTCAGTTTCTCTCTCTGTAAATAGACAAAAGTGTGAATTTTTCCAATATATTCTTGGAGAGTAAAGCTCAAAAAAGTGGTATATTTTAGAGATAGTACAGACTCTGGGGTTTTATTTATATTAATTTTAATATAATGTATGATATGTACAGAGGAGCTATAAAGTTAACTCACAATCTCTATCCCCTATCCTTGCCTTTTTTATTTTTTGGTATGAATAGAAAATGTCTGCAGGGATAGTTGTAGCTATATACATACAGAAAGGCTTCATTCATTAAGTGCTTAATATGTTATAGACACTGTTCTAAATCCTGGGGGAAACAACCAAGCAAATACAGCCCCTTACTTCAGGGAGTTTATATTCTAAGGGAGAAATACAAGTCACAGAAGAAAGTGGGAAAGGGAGAAGTAGGAGGGTATGTGCTTACAGTAGTAGAGAGGTTTGGTACCTTTGAAGGAGGGATACAAGAATTCTTTCCGTAACATGCCTTATTAATGACCAAAAAGTTTCTTCATGGAAATTTTTAATGATAATAATAACAGTAGTACTAACATCTGATCCTCCAAACAACCCTGGGAAGTAGGTGTCATTTTACAGATGAGTTTTGGGGGGATGGTTCAAATTATCTATTTTTTGGACTTTAAAAATTACACATTTATTACAAATAAGTGCAATACAAAAAAGGCAACCTCTTCAACAAGTTGTATTCATTGATCCTAGATCATTAGGGTAAAGAAAAATAAATCTAATCTCTATTCTAAATGACAGTCCTTCAAGTATTTGAAGGTAGTGATCATCCCTCCCCACCTCTGCACCTTTATCCTTCTCTTCTTAAGGTTAAGCATTTCTCCAACTATTTTCATACTTTTTCTCTTGTATATCCTTCTCTGTTATGAAGGTCCTTCCTTAAATGTCTCATTCCAAACTACCCCAATATCCTGCATGTGGTCTGACCAATGTGGGATTATTGTTTCCTTAATCTCTACTTAATCTTTCTTGTAGCATGTTAAATGTTTACAATTTACTTTTCTTTCAAACTTCATAAGTGCCTAGTGCATGTATTATTATTCCCATTTTACAGATGGACAAATGAGACTGAGAATTTAAGAGTAACTTACCCACAGAAACACTGCTATTAAATCGAGATACTAATGCATTGCTGGTGGAGTTGTGAATTAATCCAGCCATTCTGGAAGTCAATATGAAATTATGTACAAAGGGCTTTAAAAGACTGCATACCCTTTGATCCAGCGATACCACTACTAGGTTTGTACTCCAAAGAGATAATAAGGAAAAATACTTGTACAAAAATATTCATAGCCTCAGTCTTTGCGGTGGCAAAAAATTGGAAAATGAAGGGTATCCCTTAATTGGGGAATGGCTGAACAAATTGTGGTATATGGTGGTGATGAAATACTACTGTGGTGTAAGGAATGATGATCTGGAGGAATTCTATATGAACTGGGAGAACCTCAGTGAACTGATGCAGAATGAAATGAGCAGAACCAAAAGAACATTGTACAGTGAAAGTGAAACATTGTGGAACAATCCAATGTAATGGACTTTGCTACTAACAGCAATGCAACAAGTCAGGACATTCTTGAAGAACTTATGGGAAAGATGCTAACCACATTGAGAGAAAGAACTATGACAGTAGAAATGCAAAAGCAAAACATATGACTTATCATATGTATGTATGGGTATATGATTTGGGATTTAGGCTTTAAAAAGTCACTCTATAGCAAAAATTAATAATATAGAAATAGATATCAAGTGATAACATTTGTACAACCTAGTGGAATTGCTTGTTGGCCCTGGGAGAGGAAAGGGAAGAGGGGAGGGAAAGAAAATAAATCATGGAAACATGGAAAAATATTTTAAAATGAAATAAAAAAGAAACACTGCTATTAATGACAACATTAAAGTTATTAGTCAATATTATAATTCAGTTGGGGGAAGGAACTGGAAAACCACTCCAATATCTTCAAAAGAAAACCCCAAAAGAGGTCACCAAGAGTTGGACAAGACTAAAAACTACTAAACAACAACATTAGAATCCAAATATTACTAGATTTTGATATAGAATCTTCTCTCAATTTTATCATTAGTTACCTACATAAGCTTGAACTTGAATCTGAATTTTTTTTAATGAATAAAGCCATTTATTAACAAATCCTATTGTTTGTTGTTGGCAGCGGCCACTCATCCCATGATTCGGTCCAGGGACAGAATCATTTTTATTACCTTTTATTTATCACAATCAGACAATGATTTTTATCACTATATATTTATCACAATCGAGTTTATCACTAACTAGCTATATGAACATGGGCAAATAACTTCACCACTTTAAGCCTCAGTTTCCCTCTCTGTAAAAAAGGGAAACCGGAACAGGTGATCTCTAAAATCTCTTCCAACTCTGAAATTATAAAGTAAGTTGCCACAATTTTGATTGTTCATCTTATATTTACTAATGCTGAGGAATATCTGAGTGCTGAGTATGCCCAACTATGAGAAATGTGTTGCTTCTTAGTAAATCTGGCCAAAGGACTAATATTAAGAACAAGGATAACAACACCAATAATAATATAACATTTGATGCGGCATTCCTGAAAGTTAAAGACTATAGGTATTCCTAAACCAATTTTACAAATGAGGAAATGGAGGTTCAGAGAGATTGTGACTCCTTTTAATCATTCATGCATTCTAAAAGCAAGTATCAGGAAAGACCATTGAACCACATTCATCTCAACTATTCCCATGGTCCATAGATCTCAGGACTAGAAGATACCTCAAGATGTGGCCTCTTTTTAACATGAGAAAGTTTCAAGTTGGTAGGACACATTCTCAAGTTTCAACTCCTCTTAGATGGCCAAACAATTTATTTTAGGCTAATTTTAGGCTAATTCCTTCCAGCTCCCAGCTCTAAGAACTAATGCTAGTTTGTTTTCATGAATTAAGAACTAGGGTAGTGAGTTCTTGCCAAATCTTTATATTCCAAATTCTTCCTGAAGGCCACAGCGAAAAATCCCTTGAGTTTACATGGTTCTTTGAACATGATATTGCCCTTCTCCCCAACTCCGAACCCTCTATTGCCCTACTTCCAGGAGGCAGGCTTTGTCTGAATTATAAAATGAAATATGACTAAAGGCATAAACATACGATCATTCTCACAGAATGTAAGAATTTTAAGTTGGAGGGGATCTTAGAAATCAATTAATCTGAGCCTCTCACTTTACTGATGAGGAAAGCGAGTCTGAGAGATCATACACACCAAGTTAGCAGCAGAGCTGAGAGCTCTTTCCTCTACTCCATTAATAATTTTACTGCAGATGGAAAAATGCTTTACATGATTGCACATGTAAAATCTATATTAGATTGCTTACTGTCTCAAGGAGGAGAAGAGGAGTGAGAAGGGGAGAGGGAGAGAGTTTGTAACTTAAAATTTTAAGAAATGAAAATTTGTTTTACATATAAATGAGGAAAATAAAATGTTATTAAAATAACTTTATTCCATTGTCACTGTTCAACCTTATAGAACTGATTCCCTATTATCTAATATTAGAACTCTGAAAACTGCTGTTACAGAATTTCAATCACTACCTTAGGGGGTAGTTAGGTAGTAGTACAGTGGATAGGGTTACTGGGTCTGGAGTCAGAAAGTCTGAAGTCATCTTCTTGACTTCAAATATGGCCTCAGACACTTACTAGCTGTGTGACCTTGGGCATGATGCTTACTCCTGTTTGCCTCAGTTTCCTTATCTGTAAAATGTGCTGGAAAAGGAAATAGAAATCCACTCCAGTATCTCTGCCAAGGAAATGCCAAATGGGATCACAAAGAGTTGGACACAACTTAAACTGACTAACAACAACATTTGCTAGGCTTTGTGCTAAGAGTTTTACAAATAATATGTCATTTAATCTTCTCAATAACTCTAGGAGGTCAGTGTTATTATCGCTCCCATTTTACAAGTGAGGAAATTCAGGCAGAAAGAGATTAAATGACTTGGCTATGGTCACACAAATTAGTAAGGAGCTGAGGCTGGATTTGAACTCAGGTCTTTGTGACTCCAGGTCCAGAATTCTATCCACTGTGCCATATAACTAACTATAATTAAGAATGGCAGCAGCAATAATATCTCATTTGATGCATCAATTCTAGGGATTATACAGATTCCTAATTCATTTTACAAATAGAGAAATGGAGGTTCAGAAAGAATGTGGCATTTAATCATCTATCTATAGCATTCAAAAAGCACTTATAAAAGGTTTACATGTACCATGCTTTATGGTAGTTATGCAAAAACCAAACAATCTCAGCTCCGGAGGGGTCTCCATTCTACTCATTTACGATCTTGACTTGGCCATGAATCAGTGTTAACTCCAAACCCAGGCATTCCTTGTCTGCCTCCAGATTCAATCACTCTTCACTGTGTCACTCTAATATCTTTATTTTTTACAGACATAAGGTAACTTGAGCTGTTTCCAAGGAGAGGTTCTGATGGGCATGCTTTGATGAATAGTTATAATGTATTTGTAATTAGCAGCATCTATTTGTTTTATTATATGCTAATTGCCTGTTCCTACAGTAGGCTAAGTATGCGCCCTGCACTCTTGTTTATAGACATATTATTAATTTGCTTAGAAAAGGTTTCCTTGCTGTTCTGCCAGAGAGATGTGACAGCCTGAACAGTTACCGAAGAAGAATTTTATAGAGCCACATATCCGCTGCAGTAAAACCTCAGTCCTCTGCCTCCTATCATCTGCAAATTGTGTTTATTCAACTGGATCTTTGCAAGAGAGGACTGTAAACCTCTTGTGAGCAGGGGTTTATTCTTTCTTCTGTTTCTTTTGAATTTCTCAGTCCAATCTTCTCAGAAATCAGTGTTGGAACCAATCAGTCCTGAAATTCAAAAACAGGGTAGTCATAAGAGCTCATATTTCAATAGCATCTTAAGGTTTATGAAGTGTTTTCCTAACCCACAACCAAACCAATGAAGGAACTGTGATTTGGAGGGGTGGGGAGACTTGTGGGAAGTCACGCAACAAATAAACACTAAGAGATTGTAGTGAGGCTGATGTGAACCATTTCCCCTTAGGTTTTACCATGAGAAAAAGAACAAAGGATCATCAAGAAGAAGGGATGGGGTTGGAGGGGCAGAGGGAAAACGTTTACCCATAAAAGTGGTCCACTAACCACAGAACTTCAGCCATGAAAATTAAATCCCATCAATGGAACAAGATAGTGCCTACACCATATCCTGTTTCTCACTCTTTAGTCTAAATTGTCCCATATTTATTTCTTCATCTATATCATTAGAAATGAGGCACACCCAATAAATAAAGCCATTTTTATGTTTGCAAAAACAAGGAATCAAACAGCTGCGGGGCTGGGTCAAATTCCTTGCTTGGAAATGATTCCCTGAATACTTTGGCATAGAATTTAGTTCCTAGAACCCTGATGCTCTCCCAGCCTTATAAAGCTCACAAAGTTTCAGTCTAATCCATTCTGCCTCCAATATACCATCCACTAAGATAGGAAAGAATAGAAACAACAGGGACAGAAGCAACGGCAGGACCACATGCTCATGGAGACTTAGGTAGGAACAGTAAGGGACTGGAGTAAGCCTTCAGGTGGGAAGAGCATTCTCTCTAAACATCATCTCTAAAAGTCAGTCACAGAAATAAAAGTAACTCAAATTTCTGGGGTTCAGTCTTCATTTCCTTTATACAGGGTCCCAAAAGTCTTAGGACAGTGCTGGGGACAGAAAGACAAAAATAGAAATGACCCAACTCTTAAAAGTGCTAATAATTAGACCTCTGTCAGAGTTTTTTGTTATAAAGAATTTTCCCAGTTTGTTGTTTCCCTTCTGATTTTGGTTGCATTGTTTTTGTTTGTACAAAAACTTTTTAATTTAATATCAAAATTATTTATTTTACATTTTGTAATTTTTTCTAACTCTTGCTTGGTTTTAAAATTTTCCCTTTCCCATAGATCTGGAAGGTTATACTATTCTATGTTCAGCTAATTTTATTATATTTTCCTTCTTTATATTCAAGTCATTCACCCATTCTGAATTTATCTTGGTGTAGGGTGTGAGATGTTGATCTAAACCTAATCTCTCCCATATTGTTTTCCAATTTTCCCAACAGTTTTTGTCAAATAATGGATTTTTGTCCCAAAAGTTGGGCTCTTTGGGATTATCATACAATGTCTTGCTGATGTCACTTACCCCAAGTCTATTCCACTTATCCTCCTTTCTGTCTCTTAGCCAGTACCATACCGTTTTGATGACTGCTGCTTCATAGTATAGTTTAATATCTGGTACTGCTAGGTCACCTTCCTTTACTTTTTTATTATTTCCTTTGATATTCTTGATCTTTTGTTCTTCCAAATGAACTTTGTTATAATTTTTTCTAATTCAATAAAAAAGTTTTTTTGGTAGTTTGATAGGTATCACACTAAATAGGTAAATTAATTTGGATAGAATGGTCTTTTTTATCACGTTAGCTCAATCTACCCATGAGCAATCAATGTTTTTCCAATTGTTTAGATCTAGTTTTAATTGTTTGGAAAGCGTTTTGTAGTTGTGTTCATATAATTCCTATGTTTGTTTTGGTAGATAGATTCCTAAGTATTTTACATTGTCTAGGGTGATTTTAAATAGTGTTTCTCTTTCTAACTCTTGCTGTTGTGATGTGTTGGAGATATATAGAAATGCTGATGATTTATGTGCATTTATTTTGTATCCTGCCACTTTGCTAAAGTTGTTGATTATTTCTACTAGCTTCTTAGTTGATCCTCTAGGATTTTTTTAAGTATACCATCATATCATCTGCAAAGAGCGATAGTTTAGTCTCCTCATTGCCTATTTTGATACCTTCAATTTCTTTTTCTTCTCTAATTGCTACTGTTAGTGTTTCTAGTACAAAATGTTAAATAATAGAGGCGATAGGGGGCATCCTTGTTTCACTCCTGATCTTATTGGGAAGGCTTCTAATTTATCCCCATTGCATAAGATGCTTGTTGATGGTTTTAGATATATATTGTTTATTATTTTTAGGAAAGGTCCTTCTATTCCTATACTGTTCAGTGTTTTCAATAGGAATGGATGTTGTATTTTGTCAAAGGCTTTTTCAGCATCTATTGATATAATCATGTGGTTTTTGTTGGTTTGCTTGTTGATATGGTCAATTATGTGAATAGTTTTCCTCATGTTGAACCATACTTGCATTCCTGGTATAAGTCCCACCTGATAACAATGAGGAGCTAAATCAATTGTATCAAAAACCAAGCCATTCCCCAATTGATAAATGGGCAAGGGACATGAATAGGCAATTTTCAGATAAAGAAATCAAAAGTATCAATAAGCACAAGAGAATGTGTTCTAAATCACTATTAGAGAAATGCAAATCAAAACAACTCTGAGGTATCACCTCACACCTAGCAGATTGGCTAAAATGATAGCAGGGGAGAGTAATGAATGCTGGAGGGGATGTGGCAAAATTGGGACATTAAGGAATTGCTGGTGGAGTTGTGAACTGATCCAACCATTCTGGATGGCAATTTGGAACTATGCCCAAAGAGCTCTAAAAGACTGCCTGCCCTTCAATCCAGCCATAGTATTGTTGGGTTTGTACCCCAAAGAGATCATAGATAAAAAGACATGTACAAAGATATTTATAGCTGCGCTTTTTGTGGTGGCAAAAAACTGGAAAATGAGGGAATGCCCTTCAATTGGGGAATGGCTGAACAAATTGTGGTATATACTGGTGATGGAATACTATTGTGCTCAAAGGAATAATAAACTGGAGGAATTCCATGTGAACTGGAAAAACCTCCAGGAACTGATGCAGAGGGAAAGGAGCAGAGCCAGAAGAACATTGTACACAGAGACTGATACACTGTGGTAAAATCGAATGTAATGCACTTCTGTACTGGCAGCAATGCAATGATTCAGGACAGCTCTGAGGTATTTATGGAAAAGAACTTTACCCACATTCAGAGGAAGAACTGTAGGAGTAGAAGCACAGAAGTAAAACCACTGCTTGAACACATGCGTTGATGCGGACATGGTTGGGGATGTAGACACTAAAAGGACCACACCAAAGCAACTATTAATAATATGTAAATAAGTCTTGACTAATCACACATGTTAAAACCTGTGGAAATGCACACTGGATATGGGGGAGTTAAAGGGAGTGAAGGGGAAAGTAAAAACATGAATCGTAAAAAAAAAAAATTAAAAATGAAAGTCTAAAAAATTTTTTAAAGTTCTAATAGTTTACTGAGGGAAACAACATATACACAAATAAACAAATTGAATTCTACTCAAACTAAATATAAATATTTTCAGGAATTGTGAGAGAATGCAAATCACTGAAGGGAACAAGTAAGGCTTTGAGTTTGAGTCTGGGCTTAAAATGGGCCTTGAAAGGAGACAGGTAGGAAACTTTGCCTATAATAAAGAAAGTCAGTGGAGTAAATAGATCTAGAACTAGTGAAAAATCACCACTCTTCCTTTGAGTGCACAAGTTTTAACAAAAAGAAATAAAATGTATAGATGCATTTGATCATTTTCTCTAATAGGTCAATCAATCAATATTTACTAAGTATCCGCTATGTGTGAGGCACTATACTAAGGGTACAAAAAGTGGTTAAAAAAACCCAGTTGCTGCCCTCAAGGAACCTAAAATCTAAGAGATAGGAAGGAAAACATTTAAATATCTAGTTTTTAGGTCAATAGCAATTTAAACATTCTAAGTTGTTGAGATTTTTTTTCTAAACTTGGCTCTTAACTTTTCTAGCTATTTTTTCCCTTCAGGAATGTATAGGATACCATGAAGATTAATTAGTTCAAATGCAATGCCAATTCTACAAGTATACCTCGTTTTTCACCTTCTCTTGTGGTCTATCACATGCTTGAGCCAAGAGCTAAAGAAATGAAGGCCAATAACCCTTTGAACCACCTAAGAGCTTTTAAAATACTGCTAGGGCTCAGAATACTCAGAAGTCACTGGTTGACAAGTATTGGGCATAGTCAACATTTGTAAACCATTCTCTCCAAATGGTACTGAGTTGTAACTAGAGTGATAGATGAGCTAAAGAGGAAATGTCTTAATATAGGTACTGAGCTTGAAATAATTTACTGAATGATGACAAAAAATCAATATTCAGGTGAATTAAAAAGCTACAGTATATGTTTTTTAATAAATATATACTAACTATAATGGTAACATTGTCTAATGAAAGTGCACTGACTGGATTTAGTGGCAGAACACCTGAAAAGATGTCTTAATTCTTCTAGTAAATAACTAACTTGAATTTCTGGGCCTCAGTTTCCATATCTGTCAGATAAAAGAATTCAATTAAGATGATCTCCATCTTTATTTTTCTCACTCACTCACTTGTTAGCTACAAAAGGTCCTTTCCCTCTCTAATATCCATCACTAATTTCTAATAATAATGTTTTTAAATCATAATGAAAACAGCTAATTATATCTAATTTTCTAGGGTTTTACCAACCTAATCAGGGTAGATAGCCCTCTTGAAGCTGTAGAAATAGGTGCCTTAGCTAAATACTGGGTCTCAGGCTCCATGGCTACAGCTGGAGTGAATAGCATAGAGAAAAGTCCTGCTGTCAAACTCACAAATATTTCATACAAAATGTCAAATGAACCAAAGTCATAGAGACCAGATTGGGCAAAGAATCCAAGATCCATATGTGGAATACATTCTGGTTATGTCTCATTCTCCACCTTCATGGGATGTAGCTCATGTTATGGTACCATGTCTAAGCTTGGTCTAGTATCTTAGGATAGAGACTTCTTGCCTGAACTACCTACCGGTCCTGCCCCCATTTGCTCCCTGATGTTGGAAGTAGGGAATGCCAGCACCAATGCCAAATTTCATCCATCATTATAGGACATTGAAACTAGCCAACTGGTATTTCTCTATCAGAAAGACTAGTATACACATTCACACACACACACACACACACATATGTTTATTTAATCCTAGTGATTTAGTCTCAGAATCTCTGACCTGCTAAGAAAAGATCCTCTCACCCTTCTACTTTTATGTATATTCTTGAGCCCACTAGATCATTTCTACCACTCCCTCAGATGCTTTCTTTTTTTTTGAGGTCCTCTTCCATTATACCCTCTGGAATTGTCACTTAATCACTAACATTCTGTTAGTAGGCCTTTACTCCAAAGAGATGAAAGAAAATAGAAAAAGACTAACATGTACAAAAATACTTAAAGCATTTCTTCCTGAAGTAGCAAAGAACTGGAATCTGGATAGATGCCTATCAGTTGGCAAATGGCTGAACAGTTCAGGTATATGATTATAATGAAATATTGTTGTACCAAAAGAAAAATTAAAGGTTAGTTTCATAGAAACATAGGAAGAAATGTATGAACTGATGCATAGTGAAGCATGCAGAACCAGGAGTACAATTCATACAATAACAACAACATAGTAAAAACAAACTTTAAAAGTCTTTGAGAACTATGATCCAAGCAATAAAAAAACATAATTCTAGAAGACTGATGATGAACCATGCTGCCTGGTTCTAGAGATAGAGATGATAGACAAGATATGAAATGGGTCATACATTTTTCATAAAAGCACATGTGGGAATTAATTCTGCATAACTATTCATATCTGACACAATTTTTTAATTTTTTCCTTTTTTTCCCATGAAAGAAAGGAAAAGGATTTGGAAAGAGAAAAATGATGAATGCCTATTAATTGAAAAAGTGAAGTAGAATGAAAATTATATTAAAAAATCATTCACACATTTCCCTTCTTTCATTCCCTCGGATTCTTCTTTTCACACCCCCTCATCTTTTTGCATTCACAGAAACCTGGCTCTCTCTGGACATCATCCACAGTATATCCCTGTAGCTGGCTCGCCAAATGAAATATGCAAGTTATCTGACTGCTAGTTGTTGTTTACTGTGAAATATTAAGGTTGAGCTGATTCCTTAGTACCTCTTTATGAAGGAGGTCTATGAGCCTGCTTCAGTGACCAGTGCAGTTTTCCCAGACAGTTTTGAAGAAAACCAGGACAGGATTTATTTGGAAACAAGGTATTATGAAGGGGAGGATTAAGGAAGAAGGATTCCCTAGCTCTAAGGTTCTGGCTAACCACCTGCCTTCTAAAATCTCCTCACGGAGATTTCTTCTTTTGCTTCCAAGCTCCCTAGACCCTGATCTGCCTGTCTAGATCCCAATGTCTAGCTGGCTATCCTAACTCTACTTAATCCTCCCATATTACTTATTTGAGCAGATTAATAGTAAATCAAGGTGGTCAGGCTGATCCCTTTATGTTAGGGATCTCACCCTCTTCAGGCTAGGCCAAGAAGGCTTCAAGCCATCTGGTCTTTCTTTGATGGCCGGCTGGACACAGAACACAGAGCAACTGGATACAGTCACTCTCAAGAGGCTGGAACACAGGTAGATGACAGGACATGGCAGATATCTTCTCTCAGGATATCAGAGATCTCAGAAAACCAGATAGCTGGATAGCAAGAACCTTCAGGTCCCCAGGGGCCAGGTAGGCAGACTCCCACTAGGCTCAGACAAATCAAGCCACAGGAAGTTCCCTCTCCAATCACTCTCCAGGACAGGAACCAACTGCCCCCAACTGTCTCACTGTTCCCCTTCTTATCCATTCCCCACACTCCAGAATATGTCCTTATATTTCTGTGGCATGCGACAAGTCCCTCTTTGCAAACTCTTTTATTTTGCTATTTGATTGCAAACTCAATTCATTCTTTTTCCTTCCTTACATTAGCTATCCTCTTTTCTGTGCTATTCATGCCCTGTGCTTTTCTTTTCATGTCCCACAATTCACTGAACCAAGAGGAAGTATTGGCATACTGATTGTTCCCCACCAGTTTCTAGATACTCCTTCTACAATAATTATTTAGTAATCTCTCCCTTTTTGAGAAGCACTCAATTCAATTATTTTACCATATCCAAAAATATGAAACATGTGGCCATTGACACTAATTCCTTTCTCAAGGACTTCAGAACCTAGATCACAGTCTTTCATGTTAATCCCATCCTTGTCCATATACTGAAGAACTTCAATAAAAATGTTGATATCCTTCAAATACCTTTGAGTCTTAGTTCATCAACCTCAATTTATAAAATCTATAGCATCACTCTATCTCACCTACCTATAGTCATGGCTATAATATTGCCATAACTAGTCTTTATTATTTTTATTATCTTGAACTTTCAAATTCCCCTCCCTGATCATATTTCACAGTCCCTCCATTTCTGCTTCTGATTCAATTCTAAATCCATTCTTTGTCCTCATCACAACCACTAATCCCTCTATCTCTCTGAGGTCCTGTCCTTATTTTGTTCCTTTATAGCTTTGACCTGATAGCAAACCAATACAATCACATACTACACACACACACACACACACACACACACACACACACACACACACACTCTTGTTTTGATGCCAGTCACATGCTCCCAATCTCAAATCATGGATAATCCCCATCATGAGCATTATCTACTCCTCCTTTTGGAGGAGATCATGTTGAACAAATCCACCACAAATTCATGTCTAATATCAATTGGACCCTCATTACTTCATATGGTCCATTTATTTTGCCTTGGTTGACTCTATCTCATTCTCCTTTATAGTTATTCCCAAACCCTTCTTGCATCCTGAAATCCCCATTCCTTTTTCTCATCCTTAAAGTAGATGTCCTTTCCTAAAAAATGGAGGTCAAATGTGGCAAACTTCTTCATGTGCTCTCGAAGGTAAAAGAAAATCTCTATATTATCAAATCTGGCCTCTGAAGAAGATATGGCCCTTATCTGTGCCAAGATCTCTACTTGCGCCCTCAGTCTCGTCCACTTCTTAATACTCTGAGGTCTTTTCCTCTTTATAATTTGTTCCTCCTCCCCTTCATTATCTATCATTTCTTCATTGTCTACAAAAATAACAGATCTATGCCATCCTGGGAAATAGAATTTTTATTTAACCTTGCCATGCCCTTAGCTTATTGCTTTATTCTTCTTTGCCCTTCCATTGATTCCTAGATAGAATCTTCTTTTCTCTCTTTCATTTTTCTACCACTTCATTTCTCAATCCATAATTCTGTCTTTTTTTCAATAATTCAAAAATATCCTCTCCAACAATATCAGTAATTTCTCAACTTCTGAAACTGATGGCCTTTTCTCAAGCCTTATTCTCCTCAACCTCCCTGTGGCCATTGATGCTCTTGACCACCACTTTCCCTAAATAGTATGTCTTTCTCTAGCTTCTGTGGCCAAGAAAAACTAAGGCACTTATTTCTACAGCTTCAAGAGAGCTATCTGCGCAGGGTTTTTTATCTGTGTTCAAATTCCATCTCTGCCACTTTTGTCCTATGTGACCTTGAGAAAGCCACTTAACTTCTCTAGATCTCAATTCCATGTACCCCACCACCACCACTAACAATCAGGGAGCCAAAAAAATTTAAAAATTAAAAACTATCAGGGGGCATGACTAGACTTTTATTTTCTCTTCCAGCCCTACATATATTATCCTACCTTTTTAGACTGAGTTTATCGAACTCTCTTTCACGAACCTTATGTTCCAATTAAACAAGACAATTAGCTGTTTCTGGAACTTGTCATTCCACCTTCTGCTATAATGCATCCACCTAAAATGACATCCATGCCTAGAAGCCTCCCTCATCTGCCCTCTACAGAATCTTTGTCTTCCTAAAAGCCTTGGTGAAATATCCCAGATGCCCCCAACTGATAATGCTCTGGCCTTCCTCATTTTTGCTTATACCATCCTCATTTGATTATAATTTGGTCTCTCAACCCTGCTCCCAGTAGATGAGAAGGCCTGTTTTGTTTGGGGCTCTATATCCCAGTGCTTTACATTACATCTTGCTCATAGCAGGTGCTGAATAAATTGCCTTCAATTGAATCATCTGAAAGTCTTTACAAATGGCCCAAAATCTCATCTGGCTGGAATGATTTGAGTAAAGTAGAGCTGCTAAATGTCCTCTTCAAAGTCCCTGCTTGGCTTGGGATTCTAAAATATGAAATTTGGCATTGAAAAACCAGCCTCTCTGGAATTGTGATCTCAACATGACAATTAGAGAAAAATTATTATCAGAGGAATCCCACATGACTCTCAGTTCTTCAAGACTCTGGCACCCTCTAGTGCATGATGGATACAGAAGCTTCCTAACTCCACATGATCTTGGAATTCCTGGGCAAATGTCTATCTTATGCACAATAGAAGTATTATATATGTACAGATGTAAACTATACCTACACGATGCAGAACTATTTTTTTAAAGTCCTATTGCCTTTTGAAAAAAGACCTTGCCAGAGCAATTCTGGGATCTTTACTGGCGAATTTGGTGAACAAAGTAAATCCAACCTTTGTTTTGCATTATTATCAACATTAGCGTCATATATTAAGTGATGCTCTCCAAAGTCATAAAATAGGAATTGTATTAAACAACCAAAACAGACAAGGTATCTGCCTTGAAGATGTTCCCATTCCCAAAGGGAAACATCACTTCACATAAGAATAAACCTTAAACTGTTATATCAATGGTAACTATTGTTACTAAGGAGGGAGGGGGGATGTGAGCTATTTTTCTTTTCTAATTATTCTTTGGAAAGCTTTTATTTCCTTTCCCTGTTGCTTCTGAAAGCATCAGCTCTATTGAAGAGTATTTTTGCAAAATATTTTGTTGTTGCTTATATTCTCTTCATTCTGAGGTTAGAAGTAGTAGGCACAGATACAAATGGAATAGAAGGAAGAACAAAGAAATCATTTGAGTTTATTTTTTCCATCCTTCAAACTTTGGTTAATGAATGAGAGAGAGAAACAGAGACAGAGAAAGATACAAACAAGGAGATAGACAGAACTAGAAAGAGAGTTCAAAAATGTGATCCTCAGTCTGAGAAATGCATATCTTTCATTTCATAATTGATTCACATAAAATTTTAGTGTTAAAGAACAACTCAGAGGTCATCTAATTCAACCTCCTACCTAAAGCATGTTCTTCCTCCATAGAAGCCTAGACAAGTCATCATTTACTCTCTTTTTGAAAAAATGCAAGTAATAGGAGACAATCTCTCTCCCAAAGCATCTCATTCCCCTATAGGACAAGTCTAGTTATTAGAAAGATTTTCCTTATGTGAGCAAGGTGACTACTGAGATCTCCTCCATGATTGTGTTATTTTATCACTTGAGGTCTGTCTGTCTTTCACATTGAGCAGAATTCTGCCATTGGGGGCCAAGAGAATAAGTCTAATGCCTCTTCTATAGCTCTGCAATACATGGATGTTACTATTATGTCTCCTTCTCCCCCACTCAACATACCCTCCTCAAGTCTTCTCCAGGCTAAACCTTCAACCATTCCTTATATGGCATGGTTCTGAGTTCCTTCACTATTCCAACTGACTTCCTGGAAACATTAAACTTTAATTAAACATTAAACTAATGAGTTGGCAAAGGGCTGAAAGTCCTCTATATTTGAAAATAGGACTTAAGGACTGCACTTATCATGGCTATTTATAGAATAATAACAATAAAAACTAGCACTTACATAATCCTTGAAGATGTACAACATGCTTAACAAATATTCTCATTTGATCCTCTCATATGATATCTTTATGAAAGACATTATAGCATAGTAGAAAGAACCCTGAAGTCGGAATCAGGATAGCTTTCTATTTTAATCAAATCTTAACAGTTCTTTAACCTTGGGCAGACTCAAAGAATTACTTTCCCACGCTCTCCTGACTGGTGAGCACCTCACAAATTTATATTTAATCTAGCTCCAGCCATGTTTCACTTTAGTCTCCTGCCTTCTTTTTATACTACCTTATTTCTTCATGGATACTCTCTGCTCCCTGTCCTGCCCCTTGCCCCACTTCAGTAGTCCAGGAACCATAACTAAATCAATATTACTATTGTTACTAAAAACAATAGGTTGATATATGCCTCTATGGCACCATGCGGCATCCCTGTGCATTTCCCAAACCAACATACTTGCTCTGGCCACCTATATATGTTATCTCCCCTGGTAGCATGTAAACTCTTTGAGAACAGAGATTATTTTTTGTTTCTGTGCCTATAGAGCTTGGCATATAGTAAGCTTAATAAGTGGGGGGTTTCCATTCATTCATTTATTCATTCATAAGTTTAAAAATGGTGACAATCATACCATTAGTGCTTACCTCAGAGAGCTTTTGTGGAGATCAAATGAGATAATGGATAGAAAGTATTATTTTTCAAATGCCAGGGGCAGTTAGCTGCTATGATTGATAGAGTGCTGGACTTGGAGACAAACACGTGTGTAGAACGTAGAGCCGGCCACTCCAGGGACATGAAATGTTACCAGTGGCTCAGAACTGCAGCTCTGAGCTCACATGGAATTAATTGTCTTAAAGATTTCTCAATAATGACTCAGCCCCCATCAAGAGCTATGGCCCTGGAAATATCTGAATTTAGCTTATTTCTACAGTAACTCTTCACTAAGGGTCTTCAATTCTGCTGAAAGCATCAGGCTAATAATAGATATTTAAACATAGAATAGGTTTATTAAAAGGCATGTGAAGAATAGAAAAGGTAAAACCAATTAGCAAGAGAATAATTATAGCCCACCTGCTGGTGAATGCTTTCCCCCCTCTTCCTCTCCACCCCCTCTTGGAAAAAGGTTGAGTCACAGTTGTCACAAAACTAATTGCCCCAACTTGTCTTAAGCCAATCTGCTGTCAGCTATCCTACTTCTTTCTGGGGTTGCCTTCCCTTCCTTTTGGGTATGTGCTCTTGGGTCTCCATCCCTCTTTGTTATCTCTTGACCCTAAAGAGTCTGCCTACTATTTGGCCATACTTTATACAGTCACTCAAAATTGTCATGATTGCTATAGCTCCAAAAGTCTTGCGCAGCTTTTTATATACACGTACCCCAGGGAATTTCTCCCGTCTTTTACAAAGAAGGATTAAAAGGTAGTAAAAATCCCCTTAGGACATCTCATACTTTGAAAATATGAATTTTCTCTGTACTTGTCCACTTCAGAAAGCTTAAACAAGATGGGTATCTGCCCTCAATGTTCTTACTTGAGGCTAAGAAGGTCTTTCAGAGAGTCATGCGGAAGAGGGATGTAGAAAAGTAGTAGCAGTGATTACAAGTTTCAAAGAGGTAAATTTAGGCTTGCTGAAAGGAAAGAAACTTCCTTACAATTAGTTTTCCAAAAGTGGAATCAGCTGTCTCAAGAGGTAGAACCCTTCAAGCTAAGGATGGATGCCTCCTTATCAGATATACTGAAGAGAGGAATATTTTTTGATTTTTTAAATAAGTTTTTTGATAATATTTTTTGATATGTTGAACTCCACGACCATTGAGGTCCTGTCAAATTCTAAAATTCTGTGAGCCTGCGATTTGGGTCCCCTTCTCAAAGAAGCATTGTCTTGGAAAAGCAATCTGTAAGATACTTTGTCAATCCAACGTGTGACAAGAGCATACAGCCTAGCCTAATGGAAAAATCTTTAGATAGTGTTGAGGGCAATGAGTCAAGAGCAATATAATGTAATTCTGTTTCTCTTAATGCTATCTCTGAATGCCTTAACTGGGAAAGAGGCCATGTTGCAACAATTCTCATCACTGATATTTTGATACATAATTGTAGTAAGCACTTAATAAATGTTTATTGATTAATCGAGTGATTGATTGATGCAACCTCAGGAGGCAATGAAGCCTTTGGCATTTGGGGGAGAGGGAGAAATAGACAATTCCTCACTAGCCATGCTTTTATAGTTTACATCAATTCAAGACCTACTACCTTCATCATTCCCATCTCATCTGAGCTGAGATGCTAAGCAGGGGAGGCTACTATAGAAGGCTGGGTGCTATAATTTTGTTTTGGACTCTCCAGCTGGTGTGGTTGACAGAGTGCCAGACTTGGGATCAAGAAAACCTGTGTTCAAAGCCCACCTCAATTATGTGTATACATGTGACTACTAAGTCCCATAACCTAGCTAGACCTCAGTTTCCTCATTTATAAAATGAAAGAATTGGCCTCCATGGCTTTTAAAGATTTTTTCCAACTCTAGATATCTGATTCAACAATCAACAAACATTTACTCAGCACATACTATTGGCAAAGTATCTTTCTAGGTACTGGGGATACAAAGATTTTTTTTAAAATTGCAATGTCCTTATCTTCAAGGAATTTATAATCTATTAGAGTGATGCCTCAGAAGGATATGACATGCATACAACTAAATATGACATGAGGTCAAGTGAAAGGAATAAAAAAGCAGACCAGAAAAAAGTGTCTGGGGGTGAAAAGGGGCAGAAAATATTCTCTCAGTCTGAGTCCAATTTCTTTGGGGAGCCTAGTTCTCCCAGTGTCTTCAAGGCTCCCTCTTCCCAACCCCAATCAAAGCCCCAACCAGGAAGTATTTCAAACACAAGTCTCATTCTAAACAGTCTGTTCTCACACTTAGGACACAAATCACTTCAGATTTCAACCTAGGCTTGTCAAAAACAGAAAGTCCCATTGTTCCATTCCTCCCGATGACAATCTGTTCTCTTCTCTCTCAAGCCTGGTTGCACCAAATTCATCGCTTCCTCTCCCAGCTGCTGTCCTCAGGCCTTCCAATAGGTATATTGGGAGGCAGATCTCACCGTGTGGTTGTTTATTTTCATTAATACACAAAGACTCCCTGCTAGCTGACCACATTTCTATGATTGCTTATAGTGGCTCTCTCTGCAGTAGAAAGCCATAAGTTGGTTTGCCATTATTTCTTTTTATTATTACTGTCAGAATTTACATATATGAGAGGTGTGTGTGTGTGTTTTATGTTTTATTTGGCTTGTTTTTTGGTCAGTTTGGACAGAGGAAAATGATACAAAATGAGACTAGCCTCATGAGACTTACACACAAAAACAATTTTAAAGATTGTTTTGTCTATTTCCCTTTCGTGAAAGAAAAGGAAACTGAGCCATGGAGACATTAGATGGCTAACGAAAGCTTACAGCAACAGTAGGAAATATGTGATAGTTGAGCTCTTGATTTTAAATAAAATCCCTTTCCAAAACCAAGGGTTCATGTCCTTTTTTTTGTTTTATTTGCCTCCTGGGCAGTAATCTGAATTAGCCTGTAGAGCCTTTTTCAGAGTAAAGTTTTTAATGACTAAAATAAAACACAAAGGATTACCAAGGAAAACAATCATATGGAAATAGAGTTTTCAAATATTAAAAAAAAATTCCTACATTCCAGATTAAAAACCCCTGCAACTATATCGTGATGGCCAGAAGACTGAGGGACCTATTGAATTCCTCACTTGGATCTAGTTTTTGATTCTCATTCATCAGGTCCTACATTGTTTCTCTAAAGCCTTGGGGCTTATTGGCAACTGTGACTGTGACAGACATATGCAAACAGGCTGCAAGCTTTTATCATGTCCTGAAGTATACTAACACCCCAGATTCATAAGTTCCCATTGCTTATGTGAGCATTTTAATGAGCACAGTCTGATGACAATGATTGATGGTGGCAGCGGTAATGACAGAATACTGTCAAGCAAAGTCATTCATCTTATGAGCATTAGATGTTTACTCAGGGATGCACTAAGGAATCTCCCCAAGAATAGGACCACCAACCATCTGACCACCTTCTCTTTGGCTCTTTGGAAGCTACCATTTACTTCCCCAACAGGTGATATCCTCTTACTCCATGCCCCCTTAGAACATCCCTCATTGAGGGACAACTACTGCTTTGTTCTCCCAAATTTTTCCCTCTCTTCAACCTCAATTTAAAATAATTATTGATGGATGCAGTAGCCAAAAGTGGGAAGCCCTCTACCTTTGAAAAGAGTGGACTGTATCCCAACAAATGAGATGGCACAGATATTAGCTCACATACCTTCCCTTCACCATATCCTTGGTTTCACCAGCACAATGATTGATGTTGTCCTCACCAAGTAGTCACAGGGCTATAGATTTAAAGCTCTGAGACCTTGAAGGTCAAGTCCAACTTCTGGAATAATAATATTTGCAGGATCTTTACAAAGTCACGTAAAGAATGCATTCTATGAATCTTCAAACACTAGAGAATTGTAATTGAGGAGGAGGCAGAGCGGGGGAAAGAGGCTGAAGATGATGTGACTGATTATATGATCATGGCTCAAAGATGTCCCAAGGGTAACTTAGACCACTCTCTCACTCTCTGAAAAAAAAACAGTGATTTCACCAAGATCACACCCATCTGTGAGCTGATCAGGACAGATGAATCCTACCTGCAGATAAATCTTTTTCTCCAAAGTAATCTCCTTCCAGGTTGTCAATGTTGTTCAGTCATGTCTGACTCTTCTTGATGCCATTTGGGGTTTTCTTGGCAAGGATATTAGAGTGGTTTGCCATTTCTTCCTTCTTGAGCTCATTTTACAGATGAGGAAACTGAAGGAAACAGGGTAAAGTGACTTGCCCATGGTCATATAGCTGCTAAATGCCTGAGGCCAGATTTGAACTCATGAACATGAATCCTCTGGACTTCATGCCTGGCTATCCACTGCATGACCTAGCTACTCTTCTTCCAGGTTAAGCAGCATCTACATATAAAGTTAGAGGTTCAAAATGCCTTCTGTGTACCGCTTGGTAGAGGTAGAGATGCTCAGGGGACATCTCTCAATTTTCTGAAGTGGATGTCATATAAATTTCTCATTGCCAACATCAAAGAAAGAAGTATATAGAAGTATTGACCTAGACATAGTGTTAATCTGACTGATACATCATGACATTTTCCAAATATGAGAAGCAGTGTGAAGAATACAGAATTTTGAGTCACTGATGAAATGGACTTTTTCTTTTTCTTTTTTTTTTGAAATTCTTTTTTTTTATTTTGAATATTTTCTCCAAGTTACATATTTCATGTTCTTTCCCTCGCCCCCAATCCCTCCTAACCCCCCTTAGCCATTTTCAAAAGAAACCCAAAAGAACTCTATAAATGGATGTAGAGAGAAGTGAGCAGAATTAGAACAATTTATATGACAACAACATCAGAGGGAAAATCAGCTTTGAAAGCCTAGAATTCTGATCAGCACAATGATAAAACACAAATCCATGAGACTGAAGATGAAGCACACCTCTTACCTCCTGCCAGAGAAGTATAATCAGAGAGAAATGTATATTTTTTACCATGGCCAATGTAGAAAATTTTTTATTGGACTGTTTATGAGAAGGATTCTATTCATTTTGGAGGTTGCTGATATTCATAAAGGGCAGGAGAAAGAAGTTGGAAGGACAAATTATAAATGGATGTACAGAAGAATGAAAAATGAGAAAATATTTCGTGTCAGAGGACCTGGTCGACTACTGTTTCTATATTACTTTTGTGGTTTTGGGAAAATCATTTAACATTTTTGATTCTCAGGTTTCTCATCTGAAAATGACTGATGTACTAAATCAGGGGATTTTTATCTTTTTGTGTGTCATGTAGCCTTTGGGCAGTCCCTGGAGCCTTTTCAGAATAATTTTTTTTAATTAACTAAATGAATATTTGAAGACATTTCATTTTCCCAATTACAGGTAATAACAAGTTTCAATATACAGTTTCCAAAATTGAGATCCAAATTGTCTCCTCTACTTTCCCTCCCCCCTCCTGGAGATGGTAAGCAATTTGATCTGGGTTATACATATATTATCATGTAAAACATACTTTCATGTTGGTCATTGCTGTGAGAGAATATTCATATAAAAACAAAACTCCAAAATAAAACCATCAAATAAGCTAATGTGAAAAAGTATGCTTTGATCTGCATCTGACTCCAACAGCTCTTTCTCTGGTAGTGGCTTGCACAGAATAATGTTTTTTAAATTCATAGAATTCCAAACTTTCTTTTTAAACCTTTATCTGCAATTTAGAATTGATACTAAGAATCCATTCCAAGGTGGAAGAGTAGTAAGGACAATTAGGTTTAAGTGACTTGCCCAGAGTCAAACAGCAAGGAATGTCTGAGGTCATATTTGAACCCAGGACTTCTCATCTCCCAACCTGGTTCTCTATCCACTGAGCAACCTGGCTGCCCTCTGTGAAGCTTTTTATATTGAAATAGTTACCCCAATATTTTTAAAAAACAAGTTCACGGACTCCAAATGGAGTGTTTGGGCAGATAATCTCTGATATCTCTTCCAAATCTAAATTAAATTGCTTTTGTATAACCTCTAACACTAGACCAAAGTCCTCTGAATACTCTTTCTCTGCCCTTTCCCCTTGCGCCACTCAGATCAAGACAATAACAGAGAGAGAGGTGGGATAGCTTCTGATGCTTTCAAGCTTCTGATGCTTTCTCAGCCACAGAGAAGCACTCAGCTCACTCTTTCTCCTTTGCTTATACCCAGAATCACACTAGGTTTGTATTGGTAGTTAAGTGATGGCGTTCTCACTGCTGATGTGGGTTCAACCCCTGGCCAAGGCAGTATTCTTTTTGAATCCACAGGGAATAATAGGTAAGAGACCAGGAAGGGTCAGCAAAGGAAAGGATGAGTAGTGGTGGTTAGGGACTTCCTGATGAGAGGAATTGAGGCATCAAAGAATTCATACTGGAGAGGAATCTTATGAAGGTAAGCCTCAGGGAAGTAATGAAAGAAATAAGTTCAACTGGAGCATCCCCTTTGCAAAAAAATTAGAGAATTCAAATGAAAGGGGAGCTTTAGAGGAAGAAAATCATGGTCTGATTTCATGCAGTGACTGTTCAAAGCCTTTTATTCTCTTCTCAAGTCCCCATAATTTCTCTCTCCCAACCCCTAACACTTAAAGTATATGACTTTGCCATAATTTTCTAAGCAAATTAGATATTTATGTAATGAACTTGCCCCCTTAGTTCTCCTCCTCAGATTTTCAGAACTATCATCCATGTGCTCATTTTTCCTTCCAGTCATAGCAGAAGAGGCATCCCTGTTCATAGGAAAATTGTATTAAATGATCATAAATTTGGAGCTGGGGTGCACCTTAAAGGTTATTAAGTTGACTCCTTCGCCCCTTTTATGAATGAGGAATCCAAGGCTCAGTGAGTTCAAGTGACTTGACCACAGTCACACAGCTAGTGCCTGAGGCAAAATTCAATTTTTTTTTCTTGACTTCAAGTACATTCACTCCTAAGGCTGATCAAACAAACAAACAAAAACCAACAACCCTTACCTTCTATCTTAGAACAGATACTAAGTGCTAATTTCAAGGAACAAGAGCAGTAAGGGCTAGGCAACTGGGGTTAAGTGACTTGCTTAGGAAGTGTCTGAGATCAGATTGAACCCAGGACCTCCCATCTCCACCTTTGGCTCACTATTCATTGAAGCTATCTAGCTGCCCTACTCTTGATCTCTTCCCTTCTTGCCTGTTCTGGGATCTTCTCCTTCTCCGGCATGCTAATCCTCCTCTTGCTTCACACAAATTATTCTAAGGCAAGGGCTGTTTTTTGTTTTTCGACCCTAATTCCTAGCACATTGCCCGGCACAAAGTGGACCCTTAATAAATGCTCTTTGAATTAAATTGTTTCCTTGACATTAACAAGAGAGAAGCCTGCTGTCTTCCCAGAGCCTTTATCCAGGGCATGATGGAAAAGCTCATTAGTAGTGCTGCCAGAAGGCATTTAGAAAACATTGCTAAGGATGACAAAGTCTTGGGCAAGGAATTGAAGACCTTAGGGAGACAGGTAGTGGTTTTCATAACTTCTGCTGATTGAAAGGAAGGCTTGAAAAGTGTAAGATAGATTTAGAAACAGAACCAGCAGGATAAAAGCAATAATGTCTGAGAACTGGCTTTGGATTTTTGGACCGTCGCTTAATAAATAGGAAATATGGACTTTTGGT
This sequence comes from Gracilinanus agilis, assembly GCF_016433145.1. Classification (NCBI taxonomy): domain Eukaryota; kingdom Metazoa; phylum Chordata; class Mammalia; order Didelphimorphia; family Didelphidae; genus Gracilinanus; species Gracilinanus agilis. The sequence goes on from NC_058133.1 coordinate 59,799,861, forward strand.
CAGGGGTGGAGGACCCCTCAATATGTCTAGTGAAAATGTGTTTGCCTAGAATCTTGAGGTCTGAAACTAGAAATAAAGGAGAAGGGGTAGACTGCCTACATATTCTATTTAGCATTTCAGTTAGTGGCTGATAAAGGCAATGAGAGCATTATGATCCATTTGGTTATAGTAACACATTGGTGACAAAGTTGGGATCTAAAGAGATCTTGACAGACTATTACATTAGACTAAATTAAATATGACAACACTAAATAAATGTAAATGTAAAGTCTTGCACTTAAGTTCAAAAGATAAATATCACTAGTACAAGATAGAGTAGGTATTAATGAATACTTATTGATTTATTAATGGTTATTTGATTGGGTAATATTCTCACTATGGGAAGAGCAGATTGTGAATATTATTATCCAGCATGAAAAGGCTTTGCATATTATTAGGGACAATGTGATAACTAGTAATGTGAGCGATTTGCTTTATGTGCCTAGAAGACCAAGAGAATTGATTTATTCCTTTGTACCCACTCGATCCCTAGCAAAACGTCCTTGGAAGAGAATAGGGCAAAGGAAGCCTAGTATCCCACCTCAGCTATGGCACTTATAAAACAGTCATGAGAAAGTATCAAAAAGATCAAGTTTAATATCAGAGACCTTGGTTCAAATTCTGTAATTTGTTTGTTATGTGACCTTGACCAAGTTATATGACCTCTTCAGGATGGAATTTCTTCATTTATAAAGTGAAAATTTTGAATTAGATGACTTCAAACATATCTTTATATTCTAAGTACTGTGACCCTAGGTTAAATTTAGTGGTTGGACTTAAATAATATGAAATAATGTGGTCGCTGAAGTTATCATATCTCAAGACAGAAGTTTGTTTACCAAATTAGAGGGGAAACAATAAAGTAGAGAAATATAAGAGAGGTTAGAGAAAATACCTATACTAGTCCTCAGCCAGGAGGGCTGGTAGTGAGTAACTATGAGGCCTTCTCCAAGATGGAAGCTAGTCTCTTAGGAAACTAGGAAAGGAGTCAGCCCTTTTCACTCCCCCAACAAAGTAGTCCAGGAGTCAGAATCTAAGTTGAAGCCACAATTCACGTTGCAGTCTCCAGTGAAGTTCCCTAGAAGATTATCTCCCAGAGATACTCTCCAGCAGATTCAACTCATGAGGTTGACTCAGCCCAAGAATTTTGTGGCTTTTGTGGTGGTTTCCTGTCCATGCCCCTCTTCACAGGGGCCAATCACAGTTTCCAAATTGTCCAGTCCTTCCCAGGGGCAGTGTCTGTGGTACTGACTTGTCATCTCTAAAGGTAATTTGCCTCCTAGGATTCACAGTTTCTGAGTTATTACCCAGTTTAGCATGTGGTTTTCAGACTTCCACTTACTTAAGGTTGAGTAGGGGTATCTTCCTTTTGGAGGTGTAAACTCCTGTAGTAAGAGTTTCCCTTACTTTAGGTTTAAGTATGGGTGTATTTGATTTTATTGATTAATTCAAAAGTAGACAAAGGAGAGTTAATCCTGTCCTCACAATCTAGGGAGGTACCAAGTAGGGGTATTTAAGTTATGGTTAACCAAAGTTTTAACTCCAACTAGGCAAAGAGAATAAAAGATTACCTTTTCACAGGTGTAAACTCAGAAAAGACAAAGAGAACCAACAATTTTCTTTCACAGTCTAAACTATCTCTTTACTCCCTTCTGGCTCTATATACCGCAACCTATCATCAAAAAGGCCAAGGTCATCCTTGGCCATTGCCAGTCATCCTGCCTTTTGTCTTGCTACTAAACCTAGATGACTCTGGAAGAGAGAGTGAAGCTGATGCCTTTGTAAAACATTACCTCACTTAAATCTAATTTACATTCAAATCAAGACATTGCCTCATGATTTCACTGGTTGTCTTTGAAAATGAAGGACGACAATAGCAGTTTACAATCTGTGTAAATATATTCAAGATCACACAAGATTAGACTTTGGAGGATAGAGCCAAGATGGCAGAGTAGAACAGAGGATCTCCAAGTCGCCATGAGAATCGTCTCCAACCAGTATTAAAATACCACCACAAAATGAGTTCAGGAGTGAAAGAACCAGCAAGGAGACAGAGTAAAACAACTTTCAAGAAAAGAAAAATCCAAAAGGTAAGCAGAGAACATCTGAGTCACTGGGGTGAAAAGGGAGCAGACTCAGCAAAGAGTGAGGAGCAAGCCAAGAACAAGCCACACATCCCCACCTCACATCTGCTATTCCAGATTCAGAACCTAAGCCTAAGACAACATTCAGAACCTGAGATCATGCCTGGGCAAATAGTGATCCAAGCAAACCCCAAACCCTTGAAATTTCAAACCTGTGGAGAAGTCTGGAGTCCCAGCACAAGGCAGTATGTGCAAAAGTGGGCTGATCCATTTGGGCCCAGAGCAAAGCCAAGAGTCTCAGTCTAGGCATGGGATGAGGACATAAATCACAGTTTGGGGTGGCTGATAGTACTAAGAGGGCCCAGATCTTTTTACTTAAAGCTTGGGGCAGAGCTCTAGGACAGGGCAATCAAAGGTGTCTCTGATTAGAAAAAGTACACAATAAGATAAAAAATTTACACCTAAGCCTTAGGCTACAATTTAAGTAGTTCCTGACCTGATCAAGATCAAAATAATACCAAAAGCTTACAAACAAGCCTAAGACAAGTCTTTGAGCTATCAGGGTCTCAAGGGTCAATTGAAGCAGCAGGGTGAGAGGGCTTTCAGAGCTCTCAGCCCTCAGGTCATCATACCATCTTCAAAGAACTGAAACTGGTAAAAACTCAGGAAAAAAGCAGAGAATAGCATCAAAGAAGGACTGAAGTTTAAGAGGCTGACCCAACCTCTCAGAAAAGAGAGTCTACTTATAATTAGGTAGGAAAAATCAGCAAACAACAAAGAAAGCACCTAACTCTAAAGAATTTTATGGAGATAAAGAGCAAGGTACAGACATAGAAGGGGACAGTGAAAGCAAAGCAAACACATGCAAAGTCCAAAAGAAAAATATGGATTGGAAAGACTTCAAAACCCAGTTAAGAGAGGCAGAGGAAAAGTGGCGAAGCAAAATGAAAGCAATGCAAGAAGAAACAAAAAACTGACAAAGGAAAATCAGGCCTTAAAATTAGAATTGAGCAACCAGAAACTAATGATTTCATGAGAAATCAAGAAATAATAAAGCAGAATCAAAAGAATGAAAAAACAGAGGAAAACATGAAATATCTTACTGAAAAAAACAACTGACCTGGAAAAAACATCCAGGAGAGACAATTTGAGAATTATTAGACTACCTGAAAGCCACAAACAAGAAAAAAGCTTGGGCATCATAATACAAAAAATTATCAAAGAAAATTGCCCAGATATCCTCGAATAAGTAACTAAAATTGAAATTGAAAGAATTAATGGATCACCTCCAGAAAGAAATCCTCAAATGACAACTTCCAGGAATGCAATAGCTAAATACAAGAGCCACAAAGCCAAGAAGAAAATACTGCAAACAACCAGAAAGAAACAATTCATATATCATGGAGCTACAATTAGGATCACACAGGACCTAGTGGATTCTACATTAAAGGATCAGAAGGTATGATATGTGATATTCAGGAAGGAGAAAGATCTCAGTTTACAATCCAAAATCACCTATCCAGCAAAATTAAGTATATTCTTTCAGGTAATCACTCAAGATTTCTTGAAGATCCTCTCTAACTCTGTTACATGGAGGTTTGGAGGCTTCTACTAGGATTTGAGGATGTTCCTTTGGAAAATTCCCAGGATTCATACTATTTTCCTTTGGAAGTCTCTTGAGTTTAAAACTCCCCTGAGAAAGCACCATAGCTGTCACCTTCATGCCAGCTGACTATAGAATTAAAGCTGTAAAAATCCTAAAATCTAAACATAAAGTGCCATGGAGCATAATTACTAGTTATTCTCTATCCAGAAGAATTTGGAGGCAATTGGCTTAAACCAAAACCTGCTAACAATTTTTTTAATTTCATAATCATTATTGCAATTATTAAATGTTACACTGAGATTCTGAAAGTTAGGTCTAGGGAATATTCTTACAGGTTTCTGAAAACTGAATAGGTTCCATCTTGTGATGCATTGGAGGATTTTCATTCTTCAGTCCTTGTGATCTTGGTAGGGGTAGGAACTATTGGTGACAAAAACAGGGCATTTTAAAAAATTAAAAATCCTGTGTTTGAGTACATTTCTCAAGTTATAGATAATAGGATTTAGAAATGACTTGAGCTAGTCAAACCCTAAGAGAATGGCAATTCCTTGAAGTCTTTTTCATTGTCTGTATTTATATTTCCAGTGGTTAGTAGTAGATGGTACATATCATATGCTTTTTCTTAACATCAGATGCTTTGAAAAATGCTTATTAGGTTGATTATCACTTCATCTTAAAAAAGATCTGGGAGTTCAAGTAAGTTTAGTACAAACCAATAGTCTGATATGCCAACCTAAAGAAAGTAATTCCATCTTAGTGTACATTAAGTTTCACATGGGATTTGGGGGGTGGGAAGTCTAGAATCTTTTTGAATTCTGCCCTCAACAGTCCAAAACTAGAGTATCAGACTCAGTTACAGGCACCACATTTTCAGAAGTCTGAGGATTTCCTTAAGCTTGAGAATTTCTAAGGGAGACAATTACAAGGAGGAAAGACTTCATGTTTATACTACAGGATCAACTGAAGGAACTGTGAATATTTTATCCTTGAGAAGAGAGGACTCAGGAAAAGAATATAGTAATGGTCTTTGTGAAGGGCTTTCTGTGGAAGAGAGATTAGGTTTATTCTCTTTAGGCTCAGAGGAGAGAATTAGGAATAATGAGGAGGAAATTTCAGTGAGACTAGTTTTTGCTAGGTGGCACAATGGATAACTTGCTGGGCCAGGAGTCAGGAAGACTCATCTTCATGAGTTCAAATCTGGCCTCTAACACTAGCTGTGTGACCTTGGGCAAATCACTTCACTCTGTCTCAGTTTCCTCATCTGTAAAAGAAGCTGGAAAAAGAAATGGCAAACCACTCCAGTATCTTTGCCAAAAAATCCCAAAAGGAGTCACAAAGAATCAAATATGACTGAAAAAGACTAAGCAACAAATATAAAGAAAACCTTTGTAATGAGTTATCCAAAGGTAAAATAGAAACAAAAACAAGAATAAATAAATAAATAAAACCAGTTACTGAGTCATTGAAACAGGAAGATGGCAGAGCCCTGTATGTGGAGATAAAAAACTCTCAGAGCAAGTCTTTGCTCTGCCACTTAAGGTCACATCTTTGAGATTCAGTTTTTTTCATTTGTAATATAGAATTAATAAGCTTTGCAATATCTACCTAATAAGGTTGTTTTGAATATATGAATAAATGAACAAGAAAGCAAAAATAAAAACAAAAGTCAAAATGAGCAACTTCAGTCAGTAATGAGTTGCATCTTTTTAGAGACTTCAAGCAAAGATTAGTCAGGCACATCCACAATCACAAGATTGGATTCTTAATCAGTCAACAAGCATTTGTAATGCATCTTCCATGTACCCTGTAGTTTGCTAAGCCCCAGAGATACAAAGAAAGACAAAAATGTAGTCCTTGTTCTCAAGTTGTTCACTATCTAATGGGGAACTGATAAAAGATAATCAACTATGTACAAACAACATATATATGTGTGCACACACACACACACACACATATATATATATATATATACACACACACATATATATATAATAAACTTGAGATAGTAAATAGAGGGAAAGGACTCATTAAAAGGAATAGAGAAAGCCTTCTTACTGAAGATGGAATTTTAGTTGGAATGTAAAGGAAGCCAGGAGGTGAAGATAAAGTGGGAGAGATTTGCAAGCATGAGGCACAACTAGTGGAAATGATCAGAACTGGGAGATACGGATCATCTTGGACAAGTATGACTGAATAATAAAGTTCATGGGAGTGAGAAGTAAGAAAACAGGAAAGATATTTGCTGGACTAGATGAATTCTGAAATCCCTTCCAGTTCTTGGGATACTTTGGTTCTATAGAGATTACATAGTAATATTATCACAGAACAGAAATGTATGAATCAGAAGAAAGGAAAGATCCTTACTTGCAATCTGCTCTCAGAGAGGAATAACTCAGTCTTACATGTATGGGTACCCCATAGATTTTTGTTAGTTTCTTTGTTTGTTTGTTTTTTAATTTCAAGGATTTATGCTTTGACTGGCTTGGCTACTTGGCTACTCGCTCTTCAGATGCAGATAGCAGCTCTCTCCATGGTCCAACGATGTGCAATAGATGGTATTCATACAAAACCATCATCTAGTGACCAGTCCTCTAGGAATGAACATGTTCATATTACCTAGGCTGGTATTTGGACAACACATAGTTAATTATCAGGTCTTTGCTCAAAACATTTCTAGCTTGATAGAACCTGCTATAGCTCATATTTGCTAACATAGTCTTCAAGAATATCCAGTCATTTTCATGCCACGATGAAGCAGTAGGCTAGAATTCAAGTGGAAATTTACTCCATATCCAAGAAAACTTGAGGTTAAGTGACTTACTCAGGTCACATAGTTAGAAAGTGTCTGGGATAGAGTTTCAACTCAGGTATAACTAACTCCAAATATACTACTCTTTTTTCATGTTCTCATCTTGATTCAAATACCTGCCCAGTAAAAATTCCTTGTCTCCACATTCTGAGGAAGATCTGAAATAAAACACATGCCATGTATGAGAGCTGAATGATGCTCGCTGGGTCTTTCAGGGCCATGAATTTTCTGTGTTTTCCTGGAACTGCCTGCTGTGGTGATGTAACATTTATTTTAATGGCTCCAGAGATACACTGAGCAACAGTGCAGCAAATTAACACCCTCTTCCTGATCGTTCTAAAGTTGTAAGAGGTAATTTGAACCACATTTGGTGTTTATAATTATTTTGTAATCCGATTTACCGAATTGGAGCAATTATTGCTTGGGTAGATAAGACAAATCTTAACAAGAAGTTTCAGCACTAACATTTTTCTAAAGACTTAGACATTCAGTGTACAACCTGGTCACTAGGGCAAGAAATATATATATATATATATATATATATATATATACATACATGTATATATATATTTATATATTATATTTATAATGCTTGACTCTCTGGAAAAGGTTAAATCCACTTCTGTTACCAAACAATGATATAACAATGTTTGCTACCTGGGGCCCACCAGAGCATTTCCTTGAACAACTAAATTGTAAGAGATGTGGTGTCAGTTATGTAGCTAAGTGGATAAAGAGCCAGAGCTGGAGACAGGAGGTCCTGGGTTCAAATTTAACTGTGTGACCCCGGGCAAGTCACTTAACCTCAATTGCCAATCCCTTTCAGCTCTTCCACCTTGGAACTAACACTTAGTATTGATTCTAAGATGGAAGGCAAGGATAAAATAATGAGAGTTACTGCTAGATCAGTATCACTCTTACCCCAATACTCCCTCCTATTTCTGAAAAAAGGAATTGATATCTTTACCACAACAATTTTTCATTCATTCATTTAATAAATATTTGTTACTGTGTGCAGAATACTGCTAGACATAGTGAGGATATTGTCCCTGCTCTCATGGAACTTATAGTCTAGTAGGAGGCTAATCTATAAACACTAATTTGTTATTTTAAACTTTATATTCAGTCAACAAAATAAAGAAGGCACTATTATTAGTGACCCTTTAAAGATTCACTTTGACAGGGCTTCATGTAGATGCCAAATTTTTAAGTCTTCAGAACTCTCATACTATTTTCCCCCTTCATCTATTCAATCTGTCATATTCTATTTCCTTTAATAACCCTTTCAGGGCAACTCATTTTGTAACTGGGTTCTATTCCTTCTCAGCTTTGGTGTTCCTGGCTATCTATTTCTCTACTTCAGCCTAAATCCAATAGCATCAAAAAGTATTTATCGATGCTTGTTAACTTGACTTGACCTAGTTGTCCCAGATGCTGTGCTAAGTGTATCAATCCATCAACAAACATTTATGAAGAACTTATTGTGTGACAGATACTGTGTTAGTTCTTCTGATACAAAGACATAGATCACTTGACCTCCTAATTGAGATCAAAGGTAAATTGCTATTGGCTATTACTTCAAGGTAGGAGGTTTATTTTTTTTAGCTTGTACATGTGTTATCATATAATATCTATTCCCATGCTCATCATGTTCTAAAAGAAAGAAAAAAGCACATGACTTACACTAGAGAAAAATTCATGGAGGAAATAAAGAGGAGAACGGAGCACTTCAATATGTATTCAGGCATTGTCAGCCCATTCTGTAGCAGTAGATAGGCTTTTTCATAATGGGTCCTTTGGAGTTGTCTTGGATCCTTGCATTATTAATAATAAAGTCACTCACAGTCAATCATCAAACTCTATTGCTATTACTATGTACAATGTTCTCCTGGTTCTGCTCACTTCACTTTGCATCACTTCACAGAGGTCTTTCTAGGTTTTTTGTGATCATCTTGTTTATCCTTTCTCATTGCACAATAATGTCCCATTATAATCATATCCCACAACTTGTTCAGCCATTCCCCAATTGATGGACATCCCTTCAGTTTCCAGTTTTTTTGCTACCACAAAAAGAGCCACTATAAATATTTTTGTACAAATATGTCCTTTTTCTCCTATATTTGATCTCTTTGGGATACAGACATAATAGTGGTATTGCTGGGTTGAAAGGTATTCATAGTTTTATGACCCTTTGATAATTGTTCCAAATTATGGATGCAGACCAAAGCATACTATCTTTCACATCAGTGTATTTTGGGGTTTTGATTTTGTATGAATGTGCTATTACAATAATGACCAATATGGAAGTGGGATAATACTTGTATGGCCCGGATCAATTTGCTTACCATTTTTCAAACATGTGGAGGGAAGGAGACTGTTTGGATCTGTTATGTAAGGCTGCCTGTCAAATATTTTCTTACAGATCTTATAATTTTGGAAAATGTATGTTGAAAATTATTATCACATATAATTGGGGAAATAAAATATCTTTGAATTAAAACAAATAGATATTTTTAAAAACAATTGTTCTAAATTGTTCTCCAGAATGCTGGTAAAGGCAGGAGGTCTTTGTCAAGAGACATGAGACAGTTAGAAAAGTGTGTTTCTATGCATGCATGTGTGTGCATGTGCACATGCCAGTGAATGAATTGTGTATATAAAGGATGGAGGGAAAGTTGGGGAAAGGGAGAGACAAAGAGATAAATGGTTCTACCTATTTCATACTTTCATTTCCCAGATCAAATGTACCTTGCAAATATCTAGACCCTATGAAATGAACTTCATAGCCATCAAGACCATGCGTACTCCTATTAAATTACAAGTTTCTTGAGGGTAAGGACTGTAATTTTTTCTCTTTTTAGTCTTGATATCTAGAATAGGATCTTATACATAATTGGTATTGATAAGCATTTTCTATCTTGAATTTAGGTGGGTAACTTGCTGAGGTTCTATCCTTGTATCATTCCTGTTTATTAGGAGAAAAAAAAAACAGATGTCTGGGTCAAAAAAGGGTGGGAAAGGGGCTCTGTCCAAATGGTCTATGTAAGAAAGAAAGGCTCCATATTTGTTCCCCTTCTGTCTTTTCTCTCACCAGGATTCCTAGGATCATGGCTCACAGAACCCCACCTTATTTAGCTATGGATTTTTATTGCATCTTTCAGTTGGAACCTGGGAATGTAATGTGTCCAGAAACTCAATATCTTGGTCTCATTAATAAAGACAGAGCTCAATTTTTGAAAAGTGAATTTTGCATACTAGGCACTCAATAAGTAGTATTTATTGCTGATGAATGAGTGATGAGGCACAACCTCAGAAGGTCACAAGTCTTATTTGCTCAGTTTCCTAGCAGTAAATCAAAGATAGGGATGTTTCCTGTGTACAGTTTTGCTATTAAGAAGTAATGGAAAAAAACATTTTTAAGCACCTACTACTTGCCAGGCACTGTGCTAAAAACCTTACAAATATATTTTACTTAATCTTTACAACAACCTTGAGAAACAGGTGCTATCATTATCCTCATTTTATAATTGAGGGAACTCAGGCAGAGGTAGGTTAAGTGATGTGCCCAGGGTCACAAGTAGTAAATGTATGAGGCTGGGTTCAGACTCAGGGCTTCCTGATGCTAGCACCAGTGCTCCGTGTATTGTGGCATCACCTACCTATCTTAAGAAGCTATATTTGACTGAATAGAATTGAGCTGGAATCCAGAGAAACTTGAGTTTTGAGACTTGGTTCTGACACTTACTAGCAATGTGGCCTTGGTCCATTTCAACTTCCTCATCTATAAAATGGGGATAATAATACCTGCTAGACCTACCTCATGGGATTATTGGGAAAAAAATTAAACTAGACAATATACGTGAAATACTTAGGAAGCCTTAAAGTGATCTATCTATATCTATATAGCTATATTCATACCTATATCTATATTTAAATCATCCATCTATCTATCTCTAGCTTTATATCTATCTCTCTGTCATATGTAGTTATTCCCATAATTGTTCAGAAGTTTCTTGTGTATTACTAATGTTGTTGTTGTTTGGTTATTTCAGTCAAGTCAGATTCTACATAACCCCATTTAGGGCTTTCTTAGCAGATACTGGAGTAGTTTGCCATTTCCTTTTCCAACTCATTTTGAACATGAGAAAGCTGAAGTAAATAGGGTGACATGACATGTCCAGGATCACAAAACTAGTATCTAAGTCCAGATTCGAACTCAGGAAGACTCATCTTCCTGACTTCAGGCTTGGCACTTTATCCATTGTGCCACCTAGCTGTTCATTGGTTGTTGTTGGTTCTTCTCAACAAAATGGAGATGAAAATTCCTACTGTGCTTAACTCACACAGTTGCTGCCAGGCTCAATCAAGAATAAATGGAAAGTGCTTTGAGAACTTCAGTGCACTATTTAACTGTCAGTAATTATCACTGTCTAATATACATTTGGGCTACTTCCCTTGGTTTTTCTTTATTTATACAATGGCTTCCTAAGAAGTTTCTCTGACTCAAGTCAGTCTCTTTACTCCAGACCATCCTTTACACACTTGCCAAAATGATTTTCCTTAAGCAAAAATCTGACTATGTCACTCCTGATCCAAACAACACTAGCAGGTCCCTAGTGCTTCTAGGACCAAACATAATCTTCTCTGTTTCACTATTTAAAATCCTTCACCTTAGACTAAAGAGTTGTAGAGTCAGCAAATGGCAAGATCTGAACCTGGGTCTTCCCAGCTCCAAGTCCATCAGGGTATCCACTTGCCATAGAAAATGGGGCTAATCCTTGAACCCAAATGAAAAACTTCTCTCTGGGCTCTTGCTTCTGTTCAGCTAATAAATTTCTATATGATCTTAATGAAATTCTTGGATTCCTCTCAAAAAATAAAATAAAATCCTTTTCCTTGCTGATAATAGTTAAGTCATTCATAGTTGATCTTTATCAACTTGATGCATTATCATGGTTAAAGTCAAAAAAATGAATGTTAAAAATTCTATTAACATGTAATCTGGAAAAATTTTTTAGAAATTAAAATCTCTCTATTTGACTCAAAATTATCTTCCCAGACTCATTATACATAACTTTCCTTCTGATGCACTATAATCCATCCAAACTCTTCTTCTCTCTCTTCCTCACACACAACACTCTGTCTCCCTCTTCCATGCCTTGAATCCATTCTCTCCTGACCTACATCTCATAGAATCCCTCTCTTCCTTCAAGATGCATTCCAGGTACCACCTTCTACATTTAACTTTTCCTGATTCCCTTCAACTGCTAGTACCCTAACTATCTTTTATCAAATGATCTTATTTTACTTTTCTTTTTATTCTGTGTATACTTACATATGTACTTTGGGGCTCCCCCAATTGAATATAAGCTCTTTGAGAATGAGGTAGTTTCATTGTTTTATTTCCAGGATCAAGTACAATGACAGAGAGTAAGCAGGTAATAGTAACTTAATAAATGCTTAATTGAGTTATTGTTTAATTGATTATCCCTCCTTACAACTTGGTAACTGACCACTCCTGACCATTCATTTTCAGTTTGGGCACTTCAGATTGCGGAGATTAAAATTAATATACCAAAATACTAAACATTATATTTATAAATATTTTATTAGTAATAAACTAACAAAAGAGACTAACTAAAAAGTACTAACCAGCTCACTCCCAGGAACCAAAGAGAGCGAGGGTGGAGTTACAATCAACTATAAAATAATAACGTGACCACGCAAACATGGAGGCGCAGGAGAGATTAAAGGAAATTTTGGGAAAACTAAGGGACTTATGGGGGATGAAATCCAAGGTTCAAAAATCTCCATTTATACAAGATCCCTCCTTGGACTTGCCATGGCAAACTAACATAAGTTCTTACCTTCCACTACACATTGAACCATGACACATAAACCTACCAAGAAGCCTGAAAAGGTTGGGAATCTAGTCCTGTAATTAACCCTAGGAATTGAGTGAATCTCAGCCCACCCTCAAACTATTCTATTCCTCTTGAATGTTCTCCAAGCTGAAAAGGAAATGCGGGCAGGCAAGTGTTTCTGTTAGCAGAGGCAAGACTGCCTATGTGTAGCCATCAATCTAGAACTCCTAGTCAGTAGCTAAAATGTTGGACACAGCTAGGTGCTACAGTGGCTACAGTACTGAGTCTGGGGATAGGAAGACTTGAGTTAAAATCTTAACTTATTTGCTGTGTATAACCCTGGGCAAGTCACTTAACCTCTGTGTGCCTCTGGGTTTCTCCATCTTAAGATAGGGATCATAATAGTAATAGTTTGTTATGATGACCAAATGAGATAATATTTTTAAGGTTATTCAACCTAGAAGGCCCTTAATAAATGCATCTTTCCTTTGATTCTTTCTTACAATGTAATAAGAAGAGATTTTGCATGGCCATACATGTATAACCAGGATCAAATTGCTTACCATCTCTGGAAGGGAGGCAGGAAGGAGTGGGAGATGAAGGGAAGGAGACAATTTGGATCTTATACTTTCATAAACATTTGTTGAAAATAGTTATTACATGTAATTTGGAAATTAAAAATATTTTTATGTAATAGGAAGAGTAATAATAACACCCAGAAGTTAACAGGAGAAAAAAAATTCAAGAAAGTAAACAGTAGCCAAATCTGTAGCTGAAAACATCTAAACAAAAACGTATATAGAGGAGGAATTCTAGTAAAATTGAAGGATCAGGCTAGAAAATATTAAGTCTAAAGAAAAATGAATGGCAGTTGGCAGACACAGCCCAGGGTTCTGTTTACTTTTCCTTTTCATGTTTGATGATATTATTCTGTGCCTTAAATTATTCTTCTAATTTCACTAGGGTGCTTGATCCTTAACTCTTGTATTCTTCTGAAATTACTAGGAGATTCTCATCTGTTTTTCAATCTACAGTGATGATCTATTCCCTAAGTAGGAAAGACAGTCTCTAAGGAATGAGTATTTACTGTAAATTATATCTAGTTTAGAAAAATGTTTGAAACTCCATTGCTGTTAAATTCAAGGTTTAGATTCAGATTATAATCAGCATGTAAAGAAACCACTGGTAAAAGCCGCTCTTTTTCTTTCTCAAGAAGAGAGGCGCTTTGAGGATATAAGGATCCTGGAGGCAGTTTCTGATGTTATGAGAATGTAGAGGGGGAAAATCATCTAAAATTTTTCACTCTGAAATAAGCTGAACTCTGAAGCTTCAAATCTGGCCTCAAACCAGTCCTAAGTGAGAAAAATGAGCCAAAGCTTCATGCTCATAAAGTTACATAAGAAGAGAATTTGGCCAAATTTGGTCTTGGAGGATGGAGGATAGATTCAGATAATTCAGAGGAAGAAAGCCAGAGAGTTTTAAAATGCTATCTAAAGCAGTTTTTGAAAATATTTAACTTGGTTACTCAAACTGTGCAAAAGGGCAATAGAAAGATGCATGATGGGAGAAGGTAGGCTGCAGCATATTAGAAATGATGATTTGGATCCCAGAAGTGCCATGAAAGCATTGAAGAAAGGAATTACCAGAAAAGAAGAACTGGAGGAGAAATGGTAGACATCTGTGAAACATGGACAGATGGTGAAAACAAGGAATGACAGATGGACAACCCAACTCATGTCCAGATGAAACGGCTGAAGGTTTAGAGATGATTTACAGAAGGATATGAACACATGTCTGACACATAGTAGGTGCTTAATAAATATTTATTGGATTGAATAGAATTGATAAAGGATCATAAGTATAAATAAGTTGAAATTTGTGTCAACGGAGGGCTTATCATTTATTTAATCAGTAGGTGGCACTGCTAAACATGACGCATTGAGCATGAATCATGCACTTAGTGAGAAAATGACTAGACATACTAGTCCAATTTTCTCCCCTTTCTTTTTTTGGAGGGAAGTGTATGTATGTGTGTTAAAGACTTTCCAAATGACCATCTCTTTGAAAAAAACCTTTTCTTCCCCTTTCATGCCCAAGATGAACTTGAAAAAGAAAATGGAAAAAGCGGTGACCATTCTTCACTACTTACTTTCACTGCTCCCTCCCACCATGGTTACTGGAAGAGTGCCAGGCATATCTGGTTCTGAGAATTGGTCTCTCCTTTATCTAAATTATCATCCTTCTTGATATCTGTCTTTTTGAACTCTCAGAAATCTTGCTGTGGCAGTATTAAGTTGGGCTTTATAGCAATAAACCCATAATCCTGTACATGTCTTTCCTTCTACATTTTCTGCCCAATTACCTTCTTTTATACAGAATCCAACATTAGCACACACATTTTAGCATTTAATCGTGGTTTTTTAATAGCAGAGAAATTAAATTGAACAGAGACAAAAGAAACTTCCAAGGACTCACAGCTTAGTCAGCAGCAGAGGGACAAGGTTATTTTCTCTTTCTGGGAGCGATGGAAATGCTACTGCTTGGAGTTTTGCCCTGTAGGATGGAATAAACCCCTCACCAAAAGATACTCATGGCCTTCCTCTGCATTGTATTAGTCCCGTTCAGTCATTCTTGGAATATCTCATCTATGTTTCTGCCTGTCCCATTTAAAGTCTAAAAATTTCTTCCACTCTTCTCCTCTTCCCCACAAGTTCACCTGGACCGGGGTTTGCAGGAGGAAGCACATACCAGCTCACTAGAACTTATTGTCAAATTTTCAGCGTGCATATTTGAGCCTTGGAAATAATTAAACACTACAAATCAAGATTTGATGTCTTCTTTTCTTGATTGTCTAGATTTAAGAGTGTTAATAATGCAGGTTAAATTTTAGAGTGTGTCACATATTCACTTCTTCCCTGGAAAGCTTGTTGTTAAACATTTATCATCCCAGTCTTGCTGTAACCCTTGCTCCATTATCTACAGGTTTCCTGATTCTTTCTTCTACAAGTCTGAAGGTGAGAGGGCTAACCTTGTAAGTCAAAGTCAGGGACTCTGCCAATCCCAAGACAGATTTTTTTTTTTAATCCTCTGAGAGGGTCCAGGAGGACGCTAGAAAATTTCTGCCCAAACCTGTAGGCAATTGTCTTCAGTGTCCTAACCTCTTTGGGGACATCTAAAAAAGGTGTGACTAAAAATAGTACATGAAGGAAATCATAGGTCCACTGATATACCAAAAAAAAAAACATTTGTTTCTTACATATTCTGAATATCTATCTCTTTATGCCTTTAGTGGGTAGATACTTAAAAGATAAAGGTAAGTTTATGTAACTTGTTTTCCATACTGTAGCACCCAGCATGGCAGAGAATATATATGAATCAATCAGGAGACATTTATTAAACATTCATTATGTTCTAGGCACTGTGCTAGGCACTGGATAAACAAAGACAAAAATGGAATAACTCCTTTCAGGGAAAAATTTCCCTGAACAAAAATTGTTGTTCAATTGTTTCAGTCTGACTTTTTGTGACCCCATGTGGGCTTTTATTGACAAAGATTTTAGAAAGGTTTTCCATTTCCTTCCCCAGGTCATTTTACAGATGAGGAAACTGAGGTCAACTGGGTTAAGTGACTTGGGGAAGGAAATTTGAACTCAGATCTTCTTGACTCCAGGATCAGAGATCAGTGATCTATCTACATTGTCACCTAGGAGCAATATAGGGCCTTGAGATCTAATTTTTCAAGTATTCTACTCAGATCTTCTGATTTTCTTCTTACTCCTCCTTCTTACTGATTCACTTCTTACTGTTGGAGTCATCTGTCTCTAAAAGAGAAACATATATGTTTTCTATAATCATTGAGTTCCTGTCTGTCATTTTGTAATTTAACTTTCATGATTGCATGCTGCATAACTTTAGTTCACATGATAAAATGAAATAAAACTATAGTTTCATTATCTGTGGTATTTTTAACCATAATGTAATGTCCATAATTATCTTTCTTGACTGTGAATTTTCATTATTGTCTTGTCTTGAGGCCATTTGTTGTGAGCTTTCTCTTATTTATGTCGTTCAGATGCCTTCAGCCAATAGTCCCACCTTCATTTTTGTTTTATCAAAGAGGTCTTTTTACTTCCCAAAATTAACCCCTCTACCTGTACAAGCAATGCCAATCTATCCTCCTCCTCCAGCAAATTGCCCCCCTCTCTCATTCCTATTCTATCATTTATCTTCAGTATATCTCTGCCTACTGGTTCCTTCCTTAGTGCCTACAAACATGTCCATGTTTTCCCCAGTCTTGAAAAACTCTCACTTGCTTCTTCCATTCCTGTTATTATCTTCTAGCCCTTCTGGCCTTTGTGGCTAAATTCCTTGAAAAAAAATTCATCTACAATAGGTGCTTCCATTTTCTCTCCTCTTACTCTCTTCTTAACCCTTTACAATCCACCTTCTGACTTTATCATTCCACCAAAACTGCTCTCTCTAAACTTGCTGATGATCTCTTAATTGCCAACCCAATGATGTTTTCTTAATCCTCATTCTCCTCCACCGCTCTCTGCAGCCTTTGACTCTGTTGATCACACTTTTCTCCTTGATACTCTCTTCTCTCTTGATTTTTGGGACCCTACTCTCCCTAGTTCTCCTCCTGTCTATCAGACAACTCTCATTCCCCACTGCTGGATTCTTCTCTATATCAAGTTCTCTAACCATAGACATCCCCCCAGGGTTCTGTCCTGGACCCTCTTCTCTCTATATACTATTTAATTTGGTGATCTTATCAGCTTCCATTAATTTAATTTCCATTTCTATGCTAATAGAAAAGTCTCCAACTGCCTTTCAGACATTGCAAACTGAATATCCATCCAGAATACATCTTAAACTCAATATGTACTAAACTGAAGTCATTACTTTACCTCTACATCCTCTCCTCCTAACTTCCCTGTTATTGTAGAGGCAACACAGTCCTCTAGTCCCTTAGGCTCATAACCTAGAAGTTATCCTAGTCCCCTCACTAACTCTCAACTCACAACTTGTTGCCAAGACCTGTTAATTTTACCTGTGTAGCATCTCTCAAATATTCTCCCTTTTCTCCTCTGATACTGCCACCACTCTGGTGAAGGTTGTCATCAGTTCATACTGAGACTATTACTATAGCTTACTGGTTGGTCTACATACCTCAAAAGTCTCTCCCCACTCCAATCAATTGTCCATTAGACCACCAAAATCATTTTCCTAAAGCCAAGTCCAGCTGTATCACCTTCCTCCCTTACCAATTCGATAAATTCTAATGACTCCAAAACCAAACACAAGCATCTCTCTTTTTCAAAACTTTTCATAACTTAGCCCCTCCTACCTTTCCAATATTCTTACACATTACTCCTCTATGCATACTATTCAATCCAGTGATACTAGCCTCCTTGATATCTTTAAACAAGACTCTATCTCTCAAATAAAGGCATTTTCTTTGGAAGTCCCTTGTGTGAAATGCTCTCCCTCCTCATCTCCACCTACTGATTTCCCTGGCTTCCTTTAAGTCTCATCTAAAATTCCATCTTCTATAGGAAACCTTTCCCAATCCCTCTTACTTTTAGTTCCTTTCCTCTTTTAATTATTTTCTATTTACCCTGTATATAGCATGTTTATATATATATATATGTATATATATGTAAACGAATATACATACATATATATTTGCTTACTTCTTGTCTCCCCTATTAGATTCTGAGCTCATTGAAGACAAAGTCTGTCTTCTTCCTCTTCTTATATACCCAATGCTTAGCACAGTGCCTAGCACATATTAGGTATTTAATAAATGTTTATTCATTGACCTATTGACTAACTGAAATCATGATTGGTACTCTTGTTTTCTTGGAATTGCATGATGCATAGTATATTTTGTCACATTAAGTAAATGTTAGTACTTCATTTTCACTTTGTGTTTATCTTTCTTAAAATGTAAATCTTATATACAGAAAATTGCTGGGATTTATTTTTAATCCTTCATGTCATTTTCTTTTGTTTTATTGGGGAGTTTAAGCCATTCACATTTAAGATTATATAGATTGTGTTTTTCTCCGTTTACTTATTTTAAACTCTTACCTTCTGTTTTAGTGTCAAATGTAAGACAGAAGAATGTCAAAAGCTAGGCAATTGGGGTTAAATGACTTGCCCAAGGCGAACACAGCTAGGAAGTGTCTGAGGTCAGATTTTAACCTAGGACTTCCTGTCTCTGGGCCTGGTGCTCACTGTGCTACCTAGCTGCCTCTCTCCATTTAATTCTTTCTAACTGTTTCTCTCTCCCTCTTTTAATTTAGTACTTTTGTACTTTATCTCTACTTATACTACTTAAGCTAACTTGATCCCAATCTTTCCCACAGAGCTTGTTTGCTCCTTTCTACTTTCTTCACCTTTCCGGATTTTTATTTTGTTTAAATTTTTATTTGTTTTTTTGTTTAAAATTTTTTCTTTTGTTTAAATTTTTATTCTTTCTCATTTCCTATTATATAATCTATCAATATATTCATCTGCCTGTTTGTCTATGTCTATCTTCAAACTATCTAACCTGAGTTGTAGTATCGCCTTTGATATATACTGGCTGTGGGACCCTGTAGAAGTCATTTAACCTATCACTGCTTTAGGCAAATTTCTAAGATTAAAAGGTACAAAGGTATTGACCTTCAATCGTAGAGAGAGTTTCCTTTCCCAAGAGTTTTCAGTATCAATGAAATACATTCTTTTTTCAATCTGTTTATCTATTTTTGTTTTATCCTTTCCCAGTCAAGGTAAGACTGAAGTTCAAAATCCTCCCTTTGCCCTGTCCTACCAAAACTAAACAGGAATGCTTCTCCCTTTTTTTTCTCTTCTCTTAGTTCATTCTGAAATTTATTTTACTATTTCTGATCTATATGCTTATAAATTCTTCCTATATTCTCTCTATAGCTCATTTAAAATCATACTCCTAAAGAACATGAGCTTTTCTCCCTTCTCTGCTCCATTTACCCCATTTGAAGTATGTACACATTAAATAGCCTGTTTATTTCTGATTTTTTTTAATGAATGAATTGAATACTTCATTGTTAAAGTTCTTTTTACTTACTTCCATTGATGAATAAGTTTGACTTTTGAGTTTACATTATGCTGGAATTCAACTCAATATCTTTGGCACTTTAGAATATCATATTGTAATTGTAATTTTTTCATAAACAAGGCATACTTTTGAATTTTCTGATTTTTCTTAATAAGTGATTTTCTCTCTCCTGGGCACATATATTTTTATTTGGCACTGAGATTTTAAAGTTTAATGCTCTTGAACTGGGTGTCCAATAGACATTGTAAAGTCAATATATCTGAAACTAAATTGATTGTCTTCCTCCTCTCCTCTCTACCTTAAAAGTAACTTCTTTTCCCTAACTTCCCTGATTATTCTCAAGAGGTTCACTATACTAACAGTTACTCTGAGAGTCACTCTGGCTCACAACCTAGATGTCATCCTTAACTCCTCACTCTCTCTCCTTTCTCTCCCTTACCCATATCCAATCTGTTGCCAAGTCCTTTAGATTTTTCTTTCACAATATCTCTAGAATATGCCCCCTTCTCTCCTTGGACACTGACCACACAAAAGTACAGATCCTCATTGCCTGATGCCTGAATTATTTCAATAGCTTTCTGGTTGATCTCCCAGCCTCAAGTCTCTCCTTACTCTAGTTCATCTTCTACTCAATTGACAAATTAATCTTCCTGACCAAGTCATCCCTCTACTTAATAAATACATGGGGCTCCCTATCACTTGAATTAAATATAAAATATTCTGACATTCAAAGCTCTTCACAACATGCCTCCCCAAACCTTTCTAGTCATCTTACACATTTTTTTAAATTTCTTCTCTGCTTGTTCTGCAATCCAATGACATTGGCCTTCTTTCTATTCCTCTTTCAAGTCACTCCATCTATTAACTGTATTTTTAATTTTTTATTCTTCATTGCTTGAAATGTCTCTCCTCATCTCTGCTACCTTGATCCTTCAGGTTTCTTCAAGTTCCAATTAAATCCCACCTTCTACAATAATTTTTTTCCTAATCTCCTTTATATCTATTACCTTCTCACTTTTAATTATCTCTAATTTGTCCTGCATATAGATTGTTGGAACATATATCCTAAAGTTAGATAGTTATTTTCATGTTTTCTATCCTATAGATCAGGGATGGGCAACCTTTTTGGCTGTGAGAGCCATAAATGCCACATTTTTAAAAATGTAATTTCGTGAGAGCCATACAGTGCTCACAGTGCCGCTCCTGTAACAGTGCCTGAAAAAAAAAATTGACTTTATGGCTCCTGCAGAAAGAGCCATATATTGCTGACCCCTGCTATAGATCATGAGATCCCTGAGATCAGGAAGTGTTTTTTGCCTTTGTATCCCCAGTGCTTAGCATAGTGTTTGGTACATAATAGGTACTTAATAAATGTTTATTGGCTATTTTCCATAAGCATGAGGTTTGGTGATTTCTGGATTTTATTAATCAAGTATTTTGTTTTATCTTTTCAATAATTCTAGGCATCTTTCCTAAATTATTTCCTGAAATATGGCATTCAGACTTTTCATTTCTCATGTTTTTGTTTTTCAGAAAAATCTCTGATCCTAAATGTTTCTCCTTACATTTTATTTTTAAGATCAGTAGCTTTGATTTGTATGAAATCCACTCCTTTCAGTAGTACAGTTATCTGATTTGTTTGCTAATCTTATTTCCAGATCTGGATTTTTGAGATACTTATCTAGCATCCTCTTTTTTAGATCACTTCTGTAATGAAAAGATTCTCAATCTCAATCTCCGTGTTATTTCTCAATCTAAGTGTTATTTATCTTATTGAACTCATTGAGAGCTCTGCCTACAAACTCAATTTTCATATTTTTTCCTTTTACATTTTTCTTATTTCTCCTTTTGGAAGAGTCTAAAGTTTCTTGCCCCTGATTCATTATTTCTAGGGGACGAGTAGAAATAGTTGTCCTATTTTTGAATTTTTTGTTTTTTCTTACTTAATTCGCTGTTACATAATAATTTTTATTCATTGTATTGTGACCTTTCCTTATCTCATTGTTCATTTTTTCTTCTTTCTTTGCTATTCCTGCTGTGTTTTTCTCCCTAATTTGGAACTTGATTTATCCCCAAACTTCCTTGATTGTCCTTCCTGCTTTCTGCCCCTTGTATTGTCTGCCTTATAATAGATAGGATGATTTTATCTGGCTCATGTATTTTCTTGCCCTTGTTCCAATCTTGGTCTCTGTGTTGGTTTTATTTGTTTGCTTGCTTTTTTTGTTGCTTGTTTGTTTCTAATCAGACCAGCAGGTCAGGGCAATTAAAAAACCTTTCTCTACTTGAGAATGAGGGAAGATAACTTATTGTCACGTGGAAACTCCATAGGGTTTGGATGCAGCTGGAAACTCTACTCTTCCTTTGCATTTGATTGGCTAAGTCTCCTCCCAACACATTTTAAAAATATCTTCATTGTAATTAATTGAGTTTGCTGCTTGGTTGGGGTTGGGAAAGTGGAGAATCAGACAACTTATTGCTGCCATGGTTAGAATGAAAGAATTCATACTGATTAATGTTTTAAAGGGACTCTAGTGAAGTCAGACTTGCTAGGGTTAAGATATAAGGCCTCAGCTCACATGAAGTTATTTCCTCTTTTCTGTTCGTTCTAATGCAATTTTAATAATAATATAAATGATGGATTATTTGGTAACCTGAGATAATAGATTCTAGGAAGTAAGCTGAGATTTGCCTTTCTCCATCATCTTTTTTTGTACGGCTTCCATAAATGTTACTGTGGTTGCTGGCAATGCCGCAGAAGGAAAATATGATGATTAAAAGAAAAAGAAAAAAGAAATAATCACTGACCACAGAACAAGTCAGTTAAGAACTGAAAAATGGTCATTTTAAATTCCTGACTCCATCTTGTACAGGAGTCATGTGGTTCTTCCATGGATGGATGACTTTGTGCTTTCCCAGTCTAAGATGCAACATAGCATAGTGAAAAAGACATGAGATATGGTGCCAGATGATAGGAAACAAAAATACTATTTTACTGGCATAGAGAACCTCCAGGTTTCTTAGTTTTCAGCCTTCTATCTTGAAATAGGCTTTTTAATGACCTTCTGAAAGAAATAGGGGGTGCCTTCTTTGATACTGATTTTATCTTCTGAGGTCTGTGTAATGAATTCTGTGTTCTTTAAGAACCAAAGAGGTGGCTTACTCTGGGTCAGTCCTTGCTGGAATAGGTTGTCTATGCTGGAGGGAATGTCTCTATGTATGCAGCAATCTACTCAAAGGAAATCTGATCTAGGTCATGCCCTAATCATTCCACTCCCAAGGCAAGAAATCCACAGGCTTCTGGTGTCACACTGATACCCCTGCAAGGTCCAGGAATCCTTGATTACACCCTGGTCTGGTTTTCCATCTCCTGACTCCCAAGACAAAGTTTGGGGAACCAAGATTCTCCCACTTATCTGTGAACTGGAGGGACTCAATGATCTGTGCCCCAAGATCATGCTTTTCTATCTGGACCAACTTCCCAGTGCCCACAGGGTTTTGGCTATCTCTTTGCATGGACCCAGATTGGTAGAATGTCCTTATTTTAATTTCTCCTTGGATTTGTTAATTATTTCTTGGTCTCTTGCTCTTTTAAAAATCCCTGCTAAAGTAATTGCAAGACAATTGGGGTGTTTAGTTTCCACTCACTCTGTGACTTGAGGAAAGCCCTCCTCCTCATTCTATTAATGGCATTACCCAGGTCAAAATCTTGTGTCTGCCATTATCAATCCACCCTTCACACAGGTGATAAAAAGTCTTTTGAAAGCATGTTTCTCACCAAGTGATTCTTCCATTCTAACCTTTGGAGTACCATGTTAGATTTGGGGGAAAAGGCAATTGTCTCCTGCTCACCTATTGGGTAATATATCAACTCACACTCTCACTTTCCACCTTTATGTCCTATTATTCCTCTTCATACATTCTGCTTCATAGATAATTACTAATTCCCTCAAGATGCCATGCTCTCTCCCATCCTTTAATGGACTTCTTCCAAGTCTCTGATTTTGAGCAGACCTCATCTCTCTTTAAGGCTCATCTCAGGTGCCACCATCTTGTGAAGTCTTCCCTGACTTTTTGTGCTGAAAATACACTTTTACCCATCAAAGTATCTAAGAATGTATTCCATCTGGATTCTTCCTTTATTTCCAACACAGTCTACTTCACATTATGACTGTTTTTGTATAACTAATATCCCCCCTTGCCATGTCTCTTGAAATCAAGGACTGTTTTTATTGTTTTTGTTTTTTATACTCTGTATCTCTAACACTTAACATAGTGCCTTGCGTCTAATAGGTATTATTTGACTTAAGTTGAAATTGAATTGCTGGTTATAAAACTTGTCCAGAAAATCAAATTGTATTTTTTTACGCTCTCTCCATGGTCCTTTGTCTATCTTCTTTTCCATTCCAAAGTCATGACCTTCATTTTGGAAGAAGAGATGAAAATAGCATCTGTATCAAGCCCTTCGTTGTCCTACTCAAGACTTTTAAACCACTAGAGATACAGTCCATGTTTCTCCTGAGTATATAATTTGTCCTCAAATGAATCAGCAGAAGTTTTAAAGCAATTGTTGATTTTTTTAAGGCTTGGCAGGCTCTCTGTCATGTGTTAGGCTGTGACTCAGGCTCCCGGAAGGCAGTCTACCTAATTAGTCAGACCACATATGACTATCTCTGGCCTCTCAGGGAGGTGACATTATCCACTGCAACTCAAGTGCATTCCACTATAGGCTATATAAAGAATCTACTATGTTTCTATATAGTTGGTATCCACAGTAGTAGATAGAGCACTGGAATCAGTGACTTACCTTCCTGAGTTCAAATCTAGCCTCAGAAACTTCCTAGCTATATGATGCTGGGTAAATCATTTAATCCTGTTTTCCTTAGTTTCCTAATCTGTAAAATGAGCCGGAGTAGGAAATGGCAAAACATTCTGGTATCTTTGCCAAGATAAACCACAAAATGAGGTCACAAGAGTCAGATATGACTGAAATGATTGAGCAACACATTCCATATTATATTTTTCTCTGGTTTTTTCATGACATTGTTTTGTAAATATGTGTCATTTCACTGGAAGATTACAGAATAGCTAGCATTTATAATCACACTAATGTTTGCAAAGTGCTTTGTAAATATTATCTCATTTGATCCTCACAACAACCTTGAGAGGTAGATGCTATTATTATTAACCACATTTTGCAGGTGAGGAAACTGAGGCAGATAGAGGTTAAGTGACTTGCCCAAAGTCACATTGCTCTTAAGTGTCTGACTCTTTATGCCAGCATTATTTAATTTTTCGTGCATCATGGACCGCTTTGACAATCTATGGACTCCTTCTAGGATAACATTTTTAAATGCACAGAATCAAACACACAGGTTTATAAAAGAAACCAATTATAGTGAAATAGTCATTTATATAGGTGCATATATTCAAATATTGAGAGAGAAATAGAGAGTTATAAAGTTCACAGACCCCATACTTCAGGCTATGAAATCCTTCTTTATCCTAAACAAATATTCTCCATTTACTTCATACTTGCACTGTCCAAACAACTCACAGTAATAATCTGTTTAGTTGTTAAGATCCAGATTGCCTGTCTAGCTTTGGCATGACTTTAGTCCTTCAACTTTGGAATTCCCCTGGGCGTGGTTCTCTTGTCTCCCAGGAAGGGCATTCTTAAAAATTAAATCTTTTCTCTGTTGACAGCTGGTATCTTCCTCTTAAACTCAGAAACTCTCAGACTTAGGTTTGCCTACATAATAAAGTCCCTCCCACCACTACCCCCAAGTCTGGAAATCTCCATTTCCTAGGTTCAATTTTGCTAATAAGGAAACTTAATGGTCAAAAATGGCAGTCAAGAATTGGAAGACTAGGATTTCCAGTCTCAGGCTCACTTATATTCATATGCCAATATTACATACTTAGATATAAATATGTGTATGTATATAATATGATAATGTTACATATGCCTATATTAATATGACAATAGGAAGCACCTTTTATTTGATGAGTTGCTTCCTATTGTCATACTCATGCCATTTTTTCCCTGGGAGTACCCTGATCTCTAATTTGGAAATCCAAGGGGGAAAGGGTGAATGGAGTGAAATAATTTCAAATAATTTCACAGCTATCCTTGTGAGACTACAAGAAGAGGGGTTCACCTGACTAGAGTCCAACCCCTCCAGGCCTCATTCTGTCTGGAAACCAATGAAAAGAATTCTATGTCCTTTGAGCAAGCAACTGGAGGTATTTATCTCCCTTCAAGGGAAGTATTCCCTTCTGACAAAGGCTCATGTTCTATAATCTCATCAAGTAGATTAGAGAACTTGTCAAGCCATTGAAGGTATTTATGACCATCTTTTTCAGACTCAGTTTATTAAATTATCAATAACATAAATAATTTTCTACTCACATATAACTTCAATAACTTATATGAGTGTGGATATGATCCTGGCTTCACAAAGCTTATGATGGCAGAGTGAAACCTCAGTAGAGTCTACTAATTATGGTATAAAGCAGTGATTCCCAAAGTGGGCACCACTGCCCCCTGGTGGGTGCTGCAGCGATCCAGGGGAGTGGTGATGGCCACAGATGCATTTATCTTTCCTATTAATTGCTATTAAAATTTTTTAAAAATTAATTTCCAGGGGGCTAAGTACTTATAGATATCATCATACCTGATAAATATGTTACAGAGATGGAGAATGCATGTAGTTTTTATATAAGGAGGAAAGTCATTTTGCCTGAGGGGGTCACAGAAGACTTCATTTAACAAGCGAACTAAGATTGACTACCAAGTGATGAATATTTTGACTCCTTTAAAGAAAAGAGTAAAGAAGAGTAGATAGGTAGTACAGTGGGTAGAGCACCAGGTCTAAAGTCTGGAAGACTCATCTTCATGAGTTTGAATCTGGCTTCACTTACAAGTTGCATAAAATGGCAAACCACTCCAGTATCTCTACCAAGAAAACCCATAAGGGGTCATGAAGAGTCAGACATGACTGAAAATGACTTAACAACAACAAAGGAGGACTATGAGCTATGTACAGATAGAGTATGTTAACAATCATTGAGAGACAGCATATTTCAATGGATATGGTTCTGGATGAGGAATAAGGAAGCCATAGGTGCCAGTAAGGTTCTGCTGGACCTGGGCTACAAAGCCAAAAACAAGGCAGTCATTGCTTCTAAGCATCTGCATTCTCCTGAGAGGGTCTTTCAAAGAATCACCATTAATCTTATAGTAATTAGACATATAGTGGTAAAGGATATGATACTACAAAATGATAGCACTTGCTCTGATGTAGCTATGGGGACAAAAGACAAAAAATAGGAAGTAGAAGACAATAGGAATTAGATGCTAGAGAGCAAAAGCTACTTCTCTCCTGCCTAGTCAAAAACTAATGAGTGGTCTGTTGTTGTTTGGTCATTTCAGTCGTGTCTGACTCTTTATGACCCCATTTTGGGGTATTCTTGGCAAAGATACCAGGGTGGTTTGCTATTTCCTTCTTCAGCTCATTTTTACAGAAGAGGAAACTGAAGCAAACAAGGGTAAGTGACTTGCACAGCTAGTAAGTATCTGAAGCCAGATATGAACTTGTGAAGATGAGTCTGATTCCAAGTCCAATACTCTATCCACTGTTCCGTCTAGATGTCCAGAATGAGTGGGCAAGTGAGACTTTTTCTTGGGCTCAAGGCTTCTATCTCCATTAAACTAAAGGATAATTAATTCTCCCTTTGGAAGAGGGAAAAATTCAAGAGGAAAAGCCAATTCTGCCTTTATAACCAGCAGGATGAGCACTAACTTCTTCCTATACAAACAAATAATTCATCCCATGGTTCATTCTCTTTTCATTGCTATCATTTTATTAACTCCATTTATAGAAAGGAAGAGTTGGAGCTTGCTAAATCTTTGTGTGATTAGTGCTGGCATAGATAGAGATTTGAGGAAAGGTTTGGATTTCGATTAAGGGGCAGCTTCAGTGAAGCTTCTGGACTTCAAGCACAGAGGAACTAAAGTGACACCATTTGGCAGTCACAGATGCTATGGAGGTACACTGAAGTTGTATCCCTCTAAGCAAACATAACTGTCTTCTTATAGTTCAGAATCTTATAAGAAGAGACAAAAGAATAACATTAAGTGGAAATAAGCTCTAGATCTCCTAGAGATAAATCCTTGACAGAAAGTTGAGCCAAACTGGAGAAAGGTAGATCTGTGTTAATGAAAAGACATCCTTAATACTACCCTTTAAAGCAGAGGCACTTAATTTGGGGTCTATGAACTTCTTTATGTATATAAATGAATATTACATATATAAATAAATATATACATATGCATACAGTCATATAATAACTATTTCAATATTATTGGTTCCTTTGTCATTATATGAATTCTGCTTTATGCATTTAAAAATTTTCTTCTGAGAAGGGGTTCGTAGGCTTCACTATAGTACCAAAATTGTGTCTATGGCACAAAAGAGGTTAAGAAACCCTGTTTTAAAGGAATATATTCTCCATCTAGTCTTTATACTCCAAACCTACCTCTGTCAGAATCTTTCCGTCCAAGCTTTACATATCACGGCGCCATACAAATATTACATGCAAAAAGATCTTCCACTTCCCTCTTCATGTGATTTCCATAGAAGTTATAATAGTAATAAGCTATGTGATGGGGGAGGAAGGAACAAGTATTCATCACACACTTAATACGTGTTAGGCACTGTGCCAAATATTTTCACAGGATCCTTATAAGAAGGGGGAAAAGCATTTACTAAATAGTTTCTCTATGTCAGGCACTATTTTAAGTGCTTTATAAATATCTTATTTTGTGCTCATAACAACCCTTTGAGGTAGGTGCTAGTTCTATTTCCATTTTACAATAGAAGAAACTGAGGCTGACAATTTAAGTGACTTGCCCAGAGTCAGCCAGTAAGTGACCGAGACTAGATTTGAACTCAGTTCTTCCTATTTCTAGATCCATCAATCTATTCACTATATCACCAAAGAACTATAAAATAATAATAAAATAATATAGGTAGAATAAACTATAAATGATATAGTAATCAACTATAATAACCAATTAATATAGATCAGTGGTTCCCAAACTTTTTGGCCTACTGCCCCCTTTCCAGAAAAAATATTGCTTAGCCCTTTGGAAATTATTTTTTTTTATTTTAATAGCAATTAATAGGAAAGATAAATGCACCTGTGGCCATCACTGCTTTCCTGGATCACTGCAGCACCCACCAGGGGGCGGTAGCTCCCACTTTGGGAATCACTGATTTAGATATAATAGCAATCAATAGTAATGAAAGATATGTGAAATCTAAAAAATCAAATTGAATTCATTTGAAATTTATTTTGTAGTCTGCTTAGAGATTGTCGGTTTCACACTGGGACTGTAATACCTATATCTGGACATAGAGGCTAGCTAAAGATGTGTATGGATTTAAAAGATCATATTTGTGCACTACTTCTTAACCCACATTTAATTACCAGACTCTTATGTCCATTGTTGGTGAATACCCAAACTCTTACTCTCCTTCCCTTTGGGTTAGGTGCTAGAGCAGTTGTTCCGCCTTCATCTTCCCTGACTTCTGAGGAATCTAATAGGCCAAACCTGATTGCCACTCATCAGATCTGTGGACAGACTTCACAAGGGCACAGACAGCTGGAACAAACACCAAACAGATTTTGGAAAGAAGCTCTGTCTAAATCATACAGAAATTATGCGATCTCTCCAATGGCAACTTTAGCAACATCACTTTAGTGAGGGGGAAAATATCTAGATGTGCTGGAAAATTACTGTCTGCAGTTAGGAAATCTTTTCAGAAATCATCATTAAGGATTTGTAGAAGTTTATGTTAACTATAAATATTTTTGCAAAGTGATAAAAATTCCTTTGAGTCATCATCCATCATTTCAGATCTAAAAGAAACTCAGCCGTAAACATTTATTAAATACCCACTATGTGCCAGACGTTGTGCTAAGTGCTAGGGGAAAAAAGGGCAATAGATGGTCGCTACTCTCAGGGAAAAGGGGCAGCTAGATGGTGCAGTAGACAGAATGCTGGGCTTGGAGTCAAGAAGACCTGAGTTAAAATTTGACCTCAGACACTTACCCCTATTTGCCTCAGTTTCCTCACTTGTTCAATGAGCTGGAGAAGAAATGGCAAACCCTCTCTAGTATTTCTGACAAGAAAATCCCAAATGAGGTCACTAAGAGTTGGACACTATTGAATACGAGCTCTCAGGGAGATCCTAGTCTAATGGGATAGAATGGCTAAAGTGAAGGTCTGACTATATCATTCCCCTACTCACTAAACTCCATGGGTTCTCTATTGACTCTAGAGTCATTTTACCATGGTCTTGTTTGTTTAAAATTTCTATTTTTGCATAAGTTTTACAATGAACATAATTGTTAATACAATCATACATGTCTATAATCAAGCATGAGTATGTTGATGATACATTCTCAAAAATATTGGATCAATAGAGGAAGGGTAATACAAAAAGTTTACAGAAAGAATCTGTAGACAATTGGAATTCTCACCTTAGGGGAAGATGTGTCCATCAAGGACAAGGCTGATATACTCAGTTTCCCAAGCAGTATCAAAAAGGTTTGAAGGTTAAAAGTAGTACTCCCTTACAAAATAATGAATAACATCTGAGAATATGAGCCAATAGAGAGTTTGGCAATGTAAGTCAGATGATCCCTAGGGCATTTGGAGATTGAAATAAAAAGATGAATAACAAACAGATGAGACATAAAACAGATTCCCCTTTGTTTCTATTCTCCTTGGTGATAATGGGCAGGGTAGCTAGGTTGAATACTAGATTGTGTACTTGATTTGGAATCAAGAATATTGTTGTTCTTCAATTGTGTTCCCAGAGATACTGGTGTGGTTTGCCTTTTTTTCCCTCCAGCTCATTTTACAGATAAGGACACTGAGGCAGTTGGGGTTAAGTGACTTGCCCAGGATCACACAGCTAGTAATTGTCTGAGGCTGGATTTGAACTCTCAGGAGGTCTTCCTGATTCCAACCCCAGTGTTCTATTCACGGCAACACCTAATTGCCAAAGAATGAAAACTACCTCAGACTCTCAAAAGCTGTGTGTTCCAGGACAAGTCATTTAACTTCTGTCTCAGTTTGCTCAATTGTGAAATGGGGTGATAATAGCACTTACCTCTTAGAGTTATGGTGAGGATGGACTATGTTAACAATTAAAGCACTTTACACACTTTAAATCACTTTATAAATACTAGTAGTTACTATTATTATGGTTCATGGATTATTCAAATTCAGTCAACTCAGAACCTGATATACTCTGGGAGGAAATGCCAATTGTATTTTAAAAAGCTGAAATCAGGAAGAATGTATGGATCTGATCAAAAGCAGAAGTAAAATTTGATATGGAGATGTCACAACTTTGAAGCTAATCAGGAATTCGTTTTTAAAGTCTATCAAAGAAGAGAAGTCTCTAAAAGAATGGAAAAGGTCAGCAATTTTTTTAAGCAACTAGGAAGACATAAACAACTACCAAACCATATGTCTACTTTCTCATCTCTATTACATTTTTGGATGTTACTATCTATCTATCTATTTATACATATATATATAATATTGAATAATATCTATTACATGTTATATAATACATATAACATTATATTATATATTGGTGTTAAGTGGATAGAACACTAGGCTTGGAATCAGGAAGACATTCCATGAGTTCAAGTCCAGCCTCAGACAATTAATATAATCTCATTTAATATAGTAATAATTATATATGACAATAAGCTTATTTTCCAAAATTATTGCTAGTGAAAATGTGAAAGGGGAACAGGAAGACTTTCCAAAGATAATCATCTTTTGCAAATCACATAACTAAAAATATGAGATTCTACTATATTATGTTATATTTTTTAACTGACTTGATGGAACAAAATTCTATTTTAAAGGTTCTTCTTAAAGCTCAGCATTTCTCCCCCTGCTATTTGTTAAAATAATATGAATTTCTATTTAAGAAGAAATT